>NC_031774.1:40173469-40430829 GCF_001522545.3 Parus major | reverse complement strand
GGGAGCGCGGCGGAGGGGCCCCGGAAGGCACCGAGGTGTGGCTGTGAGGGATGTCGGCAGAACCCAGGTGGTTTGCGTCGTGGGCCCTCTCCTGGGGAGGCAGGGAGGGCAGCGCCCCGGGGGTGCTCACCGCGCTGGTGGCGGCGTGGGACATGACTGTCCCTCGAGTCACAGCTGTAACTTTACTGCAAGGCTTTGAACTTAAACCTCGCTATAGCACAGTAGGGCTGCGGTTTGAGAAGAAAAGGTTTTATTCGTTCTTCACCACTGGTGCGTTGTTGCAGGTGGGACGCGGGGGGCTGTGGGTCCAAGGAGCCTGGAGCAGGGACTTCCCTCTGGAGCAGAGCTGGAGGTTGATGCAGCACTTCCCATCTGGCTGTATTAACACCCTGTGATGCAAATGTGTATTTGCTTGCAGACTTCAGTTCTTTCTCTGCAAAGCACTCGAGTTTTGTGTTACAGTGTGAGGAACTTAAAGGTTGTTATGAAGTCCGCCTCAGCAGAAGGCAGTAGGTTGTATTTCCTTGAACACCTCAAGCTGCTTGAGAAAAGCCTTCTTCTGTCATCATCTCTCCTGCTGCTTCTGTTCTTCAGTCTTCTGCTGTCCCTTCTATTTTTTCAGTGTAGGCTTGTGCACTCACTGTGTGAACGGGATTGAGAATTGATGCAGGGTAAAATGAATCTTTTTTTCCCCTGAGTTATCTTTGACTACTTACTGTATTTCTTTGACTGGATGGATGCTTGTAGTCTTGCCCCAGCCTTTGGGAGATCCAGCACAATACTGGAAGTGAACAAACGGAGGGAGGTACAGTACCTTCATTTGGCAGCAGTGTCAGCTTGTACTGGTTTGGGGAGCCATGGCTTTGGTAGTCCTGCCTTGCAGACACCAAGCACTGCTGGCTATAAAACCTTACATGTAAATCTTTATAATATCACAAAACGTGGTGAAGGTGAGTGTCCTTCTGTGAGTGTTTTTCCACACTCTGTGATATCTAAAGAAGAAGGTCTGCATACAGTTATATTCTTCTACTTCAGAAGAGCAGAAAGTAGGGTAGGATAAAAAGCGTTTGGCTCAAGGACTTTGTTCACCTGTGTGTCTGGAAAACATGGGTGATGCAACATGTGATTGGGGAAAACCATAGATGTCAAACTGAGGAAGCTTAAAAACCTTGCTGGTTTATGAGATTATCTGTTCACTTAGTAGCTTATACTATGTTCAGATATGTTTTGGAGACCTGAGGCTTTTGAGATAACTATTTCTAAAGTGGGTCAGGGTTCACTGGAGAAGTGGTCATGAGAAATCTTACCAAAAAACCAAAGTGCAGCAGCACTGTCAGAGGATATAAGAAGAGTGTAGGAAAGTTTGGTATCTTTCTAGCAGATGCTTGCTTCTCAAACAGAGGTTTATGATTAGGAGTATTACATTCTTATCTCCATAATTTTATGCCGGCTAACTTTATGCTAACTTTCAAAGTGAGAGTCTGAATGTTAGAACTGGACTGGAAGCAGCAACTGTTTAGGAGAATTAATTGTGTCCAGCTTTCTCACATAAACAGTGATGGGAAGCTGCCGAAAGAGGTGTTTGCTGATATATCACAGATTTGGATGCTTGATTGGTGTTTTGCCTTTTCAGTTGTGTTTTTTGGACCTTTCTACAGAAGGAGAGAAACATGTGAATGCTCACTTTGTGTTGAATATATTTGTCTGTGTCTGTATATACTATGTGCATACCACATATAGCACTTGAGAATCTGCAACTGTAAGCAAGTACCAAAAAGGAGGTGGCTTACACAAAAGAATGTGATTGTTACTTAGTAGGGAAAAAAAACAAACAGAAAAGTAAGGATGAAGAAAATAAGTTTTTCAAGAAAGCCTTTCACAGGTTTTGTGCAAGAAATACGAGGCAAAATGAGATCTAGCTAAAATGATGGGAAGAGGAGGGGCAAGGAAAACTGTCAGTTAAAAGAAATGTTGCAGTCATTGACAGTTTGTCTGGAAAATCATGGATCTTCTGAGAGGAGAGCTTAGAGATAGGGTAGTGCATTACCATCCCCTCCATTAGGGCTTGATAGTGCAGGAAAGCTTTACCCGTTTTTAACTGTGTTGAAAAAAAAAAGGAGTCCTCTTCTACCTAGGATGTTTCTGCTCAGGTTATCTATTTAAGTATTGGGGTTTTTTAATTCTTGATTTGTTTGTTTATGTTGCTCTGGGGCTTTTTATCCTAAAAAAAAAAAAGCTTAAATTCAAACATTGCCTGATGGTACTGCCTCCAGTAAGGGTGATATTTGACATATAGAGGGTTCTTTACTGTTACTCCAGCATGAACAGAAGAGGGTGAAATTGTTTGCTTAATTTTCTAAGAGGTTGTATTTTTCTCCTTCTGAACTGCTAAACCTCTTTGGTAAGAGGAGAGGGAAACTTGCTGCCTACTAAAACTGTGCAGTTACAGACTTTGGCTACCTTGGAGATTAATGAAATATCATCAGTGACTAGGAAAGTGACCACTTGAAGTTAAGGGTCCGGCATAGTAAAAACATTCTGATGAAATACTAAGATAAATAACCAAGATAGCTCTTGGCTTTCATGAGATGTCTTGTGTTCAAATTACTTGGCTCCTGCTTGAAGTTAATCTGTTTAGAGATTGTTGCATTCACTGAATTTCAGTTTCAATCTCAGTATGAACACGTTAATTAAAAGAGGTTGGAGAACCATATAGAAATTAAAAATTGTGGAACGTTGGAGAAAAGTTACTTTTTTCTGTTCCTTTCTGTACAGTTAAGGGAGCTTATGGTCAGAAAGAATAGTAATTTATGGATGGACTTAAAATTGATTTAGAACTCTGGTGTACTACTGCACTATGTAAGATAAAAGCCTGACATCTCAAAGGGTATTGTCATGATGTGAGGAATTGAACATAGAGAGGAGAAAGACAGCAAATCTTAGTAAAAGAGATGTGAAGTTACCTCTTCAAGTTGTGCATGATTCTGCTTTTTATGCCCTTCTGCTCTTTTGGGGAAAGTGTTGAGTTCAATATAAAAATGGTGTTTAGGAGCTATCAAGACACTTGTAGCAATAATAAGTGGAGGGAAATGACTTTTACTTTCTGCAATGCAATTTTAAACTGGAATGTATTTCTCCGTTGGAATGTTTTGCAAATGACTAAAGGTTTTCCAATGCTGCATCTGAAAAGATTTTTCTTGATTAGAATAGGGAGATTGGGACATCTTTAATGAGAGCAAATGCCCTTATTTTCCAAGATAATATATTTGAATCCACCTGTTATTGTGAACAAATTCTTAGTAGTGTGATTTTTTTTCTTCTTCTTAATTTGGCTTCTCATATTGGAATGGTTCTGTTGTGCTTCTAGAAGTTAAAGTAGTCTCAACCTGAAAAAATAAAATTGGAATATAGGTTTTAGATATCAAGTTCTTAATTTCTGTTGTGTGTAGTATCTCCAAGTCAGTTAGACAGGAGCTGGAATTAGATAAACAAATTTTAATTTCCCTGATGTTTCTAGAAGGTTTTCCAACACCATCCTATAGCAACTTCCAGATAACATACATGCCTTTGTAACCAAGGTCTTGTACTGCTTCCTCAGGAAGACAAGGAATAGTTTGCTTGAGAAAAGTGGGAGGACTGTGGGATTTGCATTCCTTTAAGACTGTCACAAGTCCTGCATCCTAACAGCTATTAAAATGGCCAGCCTAGATATTTCATTCCTGGAAGCTTTGGTGTGGACATACAGAAAATAGTTTTTGTAGTGTGGTTTGTGCTCGGTCTTCTTAAATAGAGCAAACTGCTTATTGGTTCATCTTGTGGGATGCTTCAGGATGCAGGGGAACAATGGCTTCATCTTGATTTTTAAGATGCTTTTGCTGGAATTCAGGTTAGTATAGTTTCCTTTGGAGATCACACTTAAGATGACTGCAGCAGATACTGTAAGTTCTTCTTGCTACAAGTGATTTAGTGGTAGCAGTGATGTGGAACTTCTTTCAGATGAAAGTTAGGATAAGATAAATGTATTAAATAAGTACCCTATCCACTGGTGCAAAAAGGAATTGGACTACAGAATTGTGAGATGTCTGTGTGCAAATTTAAAATTCAAGTATTTCTGAAAGGGAAAAAAATGATCCTGGGAATCTAAATCTCATTAACTTCTTCATGAAGAAGTGGTTGTTCCTCCTTACTCAGCGTCTTGCAAATGGTGTCCAGTTTTGAGCTCCCCAGAAAGATGCTGACATAACCACATCAATCTGTGAATCCAGTGGAGGGTCCCCAGGAAATGAGAGGCTGTGAGAGCTGGGTTTGCTCAACCTTAGGAAGAGAGAAGGCTTAACTAGCTGGCTGCAGGATATAGAGAAAACGGGACCAGGCTCTTGGAAGCGTGTGGCAATAGTATGAGAGGTAGCACATGTGATTTGGAGGAATGGGAAATTGTGGTGCACATAAGGAAAATAATTTTTCCCATGAGGGTGGTAAAATACTGAAAGAAGAGGTTCTGGAATCTCCATCCATGGAGGAGTTCAAGAAGTTCAAGACTCTCGAACGGGGCCTTTGGCAACCTGTTGACTTGGGCCTTGGACACAATGGAAGACCTTTCCAACCTTGGTTATTCTGTGCTTAGATGAAGTCATGGACTGCAGGAGAGTTTGTCCAGATTTAGACATTAGCATTTAATCCCCAAAACCCTGTGAAAGTGTGCACCTTAGGGCTCATAGTAGGTACTCTGAGGAAAGGAATTACTACTTTCTGGCTCTTGCTTGGTTTTATGATTGACTGTGTTTATTGTGTCAGTAACATAAAGCTGAAGTGAGGAGAAAGTTGTCTGACCTAAAAAAGACTGCAACCTTGTTTAGATATTTTAATTGACAAAAATTTTATTTTTGAAGAAGTGTAGCTGTGCACAAGAGTCTTTTTCTAGTACCAAATTCAGTTATAAATGACCGTAAGCCTTTGTGGAATGAATAGCTACTCAGCATTTTCCCTTGCTAAATGAATATTTGAGGCCATCATATTATATAAGTAGGTGTAGTGCCAGTGTTGTACTTGTTGAGAATTTGTGTGTCTGTGCTGGTATAAAAGCAAACGCCCATGTTAGCTGCTGATATGATGGACTTCTCTTTGATTTGAATATGTGCTGAGAAATTAGTTGGGTGAAGTGTTAAAATATATTGATTATATTTGGACTGCCATTTCAAATTTAGCTGGTGATAATCCTTAAATGCTCTTAAGAAATTGTTATAAATGTATAGAAGTATACAATGTATTCAAGTTCGGGTTTGTTTGTTTTTTTTTTTTGTCTACCTGAGAGATATGTTGTATTTTTCTGTCTTAATTGTACAACAAAAACAATGCTTTTTCTAAATTTCATTAGAAAACAATTTTCAATTTGTTTGGGGGACAAAAGCTTTTTCTGAGTTATCTATTGAAATCAGTTTCTCTTGGTGGAATGTAAAACATTGGCCCATCTTCAGTGAGGTTTCCAGTTTTTTGTTTGGCCATGATTAAGAAATGAATCCTAGAGAAAGAACAGTTTTTAATTCAGAATTATAGCTTTGAGGAATACTTATGGTTGAGAAAGCAGGAGTTGGAAAATTTAGGAAGTAGTGGGGTTTAATGTCTATAAAACAGACAGGTTTAGGTTTAATGTCTGTAAAAATGAGAGTAGATTCTAAAATACATCAGGAAATGCTTTCAAAGGTATCTGAGAGCCTAGAGATTGATGTATGTTGGGGAAGCACTGCAGACCTGTTATTTCTTTGGAAATCTTTATTGTAAATCATATTTAGTATTCCATATGCCTGAAATCTACTGAACATAATAGGTAAAGTTACATGTAACGTTTAAGGTAATTTAAGGTTCCCTGTCAGAAGAAGAGTATATTCTCAGTAGAATTCAAATTGTTGCCTATATGTAGCAAGCAAAAAACTCCAAGTTTAATTGCATCTGTTACTTACTAATGGGGGGCAGGGGGGAACCCAAACAACTTTTAAACATTATGAAGATTTACGCTGTTTTTTTACATGTGGTAAATGCATCTTAAACAAGGACTGTGACATTTGTTGTAACTAGTTGCAATATTTGATAATACCTGTCAGGAAGAACAAATCTGTAATTAGGAATATACTCTTGATGTCTGTTTTATAAAACAAGTTTATGTCCTGTGGGTTTTTTTTTTTTAAAGCTTAAAACGTGACTCAAACCAGTTAGTTCTAATTTTGGTAGTAAGTACTTGGTCTTTTTACCCATGCAACAGTCTTTGAGATTTGAATTCTAAGCAAAGCAGTGCAAGGAAAAGGGCTGGAGGTGACAGTAAAATTACCACAGAATACCTAACAGTTTAGAGCAGCTGCCTTCATGGAATTCTCACTGCTGTGGTTTCTGTAGTGCTGATTTCCTCAATCCTTTGTAGTAAATGTGGCCACTTTTGCATACGGAGGCACACTCATGGATGCAGTCTTTCACACTGTGTTTCTAAAAATAGAAGCTGCAAACCTGTTAGTAAAATTTCTGCAGCATGTGTGGTATGTGGCAGTGAGAAGCTACTAAATTTTAATAAGAATTTAGCAAAGTTGTCCTCCAGCATAAGTAATGTTTTTAATGTGTTTACATAAAATCTGACAGGTTCATCTGAATTTGTGGTTCTTGTCAGCATGAACTGAAACGGCCTCTCTAATACAGAGTGCTGGATCTTTCCCAGGGCAGCAGCAATAAGCAGTTACCCTGTACTGCTCTCGTACTGTGTGCAGCATGAATTGCACTTGTAGCATCTTCTCTCCCTAAAGTGCATGCCTGCAATGCAAGGTGTGCACCCAGAGTCCTGTGGTCAATCCTGCGTGTTGTCTACAGTAGCATCTGCAAATGTTCCCGTGTTCATGCATGGCTTTTGTCTTCTCACTCAAAGGATGTAGAAAGCATCCAAAGGAGGGCTACAGAAGTGGTGAAGGACCTAGAAGGAAAGCTTTATGAAGAGTCACTGAGGTCACTTGGTCTGTTCAGCCTGGAGGAGACAGAGAGCACACCTCATAGCAGTTACAGCTTCCTCCTGATGGGAGGGGTAGGGGCAGGCACTGATCTTTTCAGTCGTGTGACCAGTGATAGGGCCCAAGGGACAGGCGTGAAGCTGTTCTGGGGCAGGTTTAGTTGAATATTAGAAAAAGGTACTTCACCTAATGGGCACTGGAACAATGTCCCAGGGAAGTGGTTGCAGCACCAAGCTTGACAGAATTCAAGAAGCTCTTGGACAATGCCTCAAACAGATGGTGTGACTCTCAGGGTACTGCAGTGCGGGGCCGGGCCAGGAGTTGGACTCAATGGTCCTTGTGGGTCCAACTCAGTAGATTCTGTGATTATCATCAGACTCTGATGTCTTTTGCTTAGAGCTGTGGAGTCCTTTCTGGCAGTAGTTGTGTGACGTGGCTGCTGCTCAGTAACTGCTACAATACTGTTCCATGTGATTTGTTTTCCCAAGAGTTTGGCCCAACACAGGCATTACCTGTGGCTGGTTCTTTGCTGCCTTCTGTAACCAGCTGAGTTGTGCTCTCTGACTCTCCTGCAGTTGAGTTCCTTAATGTGATGGTGCTCTTCTGCATACATGTACTCTGCACAGTACAGGAAAGAGGCATGTAAGTGAGCATACACATATTTTTTTGAACCATGCATTTAAATGAGCTCTGACTTTGCACTTGGATATGCTGTATATTCTACTTCAAAGGTCATGGCTCACTTTATGAGCATAAGGCTTGTTAAAATCATAAAAGTCTTAAACTTCCACACCTTTTTTCTCCTCGTGATAAAAGGAAATTAAGCATAGAACTGTGCCCATTTGGTTTCTGGAACTAAAATTTGTGTTGTTTTGTAGCAGCTTTGGAGCTTGCAGCATACAAGCCTTCATTTGAAGGCTAATATATGGATTTATAAGGCATTCTTAGAAAAACAAATAAGCTTGTATTTAATGTGACTACAAATGTCTCTCCTGTAGTCAAATTCTAGAGGTTTTTTTACGGTCATATGCTTCATGAAGAGTTTGTGGAACTGCATTTAGTTTTTTCTTTAAATTTTGATTCAGCTAGGGTAACACAAGTTTGTCAGCTGATGTGGTAGCTGACATGCAAATTTAAGGATGTACTAGCACATTAGTGGAAGAATGCTGAGAGGTGAAATTGATTGGAGTATGGGTTGAATCAATACAGGTATTCCTAAAACAGCCTTTCTTAGTGAAATATTGGGATTGACCATATTCAATAGCTTTTTTAGTTTTAGCATTTGTCTCAATTTGTCTCAAACAAGCACCTACGAACACCTGGAAAAAAATTGGTATGTTTTTATTCTTACAAAGTTTGCCTATAGATTTGGGTCTCTTAGTTGTTTTTTCATCAGTAACTACTTTTTGGTGTTTGGTAACCTTGGATCCATTATCTTAGGATGTAGCCTTTCATCTCTTCCAGATGAACTTCCAGTTACCTGGGAAAGACATTAGAAGCTTTGATATGATCTCTAGTTATTCAGTACTAGGTAATTTGCGAAGTAGTCGCTACCAGTTTTCTGTCTGCTTATCCTCAAATCAGCTGCTGGTAGGCAGGCACAGATGGCAGGTATGTAGTGTGCCTGCTCCTGAACAGCTGCTATTCACAGCCTGATCTGACAATGTGAGGATGCAAACTTCAACTTGTAATTCCCCAAGCTATGAAACTGTGGTGGTCAGAGCGTTGGTGCATGATCTTTCTTGTATCTAGGTGCAACAAAATTCTATAGTTTTGCCTACAGGAGCCATAGTGATAGAGCTAAGCAATCCTGAGAGTAATAGAGAAGATGTGGCTCTCATGGTTTTTCCTTTGCAGGGTTGGCTCACCGATTCTGCGATTGTCATGGTACTTCTGCCTCTCCTCTCTCTCCAAAAGCTGCTGCCTCTTGTTTGCTGAGCTCCATCAAGTGCCTTTGTGGAGCGGTGCTGTAAAGACTATTGCGGTCTAATGAATAACCTTCTGCAAACGATTAAATTTTCAGCATGGATCGGTTCAGTGTTGAAGGGATGCTATACTGATAATCAGATTTGGTTGTACAAGCTGGAGGCTGGTGCAGATGGTTCAAAGCAGGAGTGAGTGGGGCAGGCACAGTTTCTTTGGATGGTGTTGTTCATGAAGAGAACAGTGCATGAACCTTTGGCCTGCATTAAGGCCTTAAATTGCCAGCACTTTAGCTGCAATGAGGTAAGCAAGTCCATGGCCACCACTGTATGCAGTATGTTCTTAAAATAATACTGCAGTATTAAACCTGGCCTCAAAGCACTGCAAGTTAGTTACCTGCATCTGGCTTTAAGTGCTGCTGCTAAAAGAGCTGTCTTTGCTATTTGTTTCCATACTTATACCTATTCTAAAGTCCTCACGACTATGGTGACCAAATCAAGATTTGCATTGCTGAAAACTGTATCAGCAGAAGGGAAGAGATAGAAATGACTATCAGGAGGGAAGGTGCTGTTGTGGTTTATACTTGGTGACTGCATAGCTGTAGCATAATTGTAATCCTAAGAACAGATCCTTGCTTCTGTATTTCTGCACACTTGAAATACAGACTTGCTCCAGCACCTGAGATGAGCAGGTATCACTTTCCAAGTAACTCAGTGTGTGGTGCTGCCAGCAAGTATGTGTGCCTTTTTGATTCATCAACTGTTGTAGAGATTTGTAGGATTCTACCTTACTTTCCCATATGATAATATGAGTGACATAGGTGAATAACTGGTTTTATTCTGTCTATTTATAACTGTCTGCTGACCCACACCCCTCAGGAATTATTTGCCATTGTCTTTTTTTGATGAATTTAGGTTCAGTCTCTTTCCTTGTTGTTGAGGTTTCTTTGATTTGTACATTGTAAGGAATATATTTTTTATATATATGTATATATATATTTGATGCTACACAGAGGGGATTTACATTTTGTAGAGTGTTCTTTCATATGTAGCTATTTTATTATCATGCAGCCATTCTATAACTTAGCCATGTAGATAGCAATTTGCATCTAATGGCTAGATTTCTATGTTTTTGTTCATTGACTTATGACATCTGATCTTTAACTTAACAGTTTGAAAAAGTAGTCTAGTTAAAGCCATGTTTTTTCCCCCCAGTGTTAATGCTGGGTGAGCACTTGCCTTCTGGAGGCTTTCTGTAATAGTCGTAAATATTGTGTATTCCAGTAACTGTACTTGAGATAGACCAGTTGTATGCACTAGGCAGCTAGTAAATCTCCTACCTTCAGATGACATGGAAGTAGCAAGATGAATTTTAGCATGGATTTTATACAGAAAGCCATGCTTTGTTCTGTATGCTGACATATATGCTGTGTTCAGACTCTATATACAATGACTTTTTTGTCTGTGGTGTCATGTCCGCCTCATGGATGAGTACAGTGTTTATGTCTGCATCTTTAGGCTAACAGCTATAGAGGCACATGGGTTATGATTGTTTTGTTATATAGGCTTCCAAGTCTGAGAATATATTGTTTAGATCAATCAAACTCTTATTTTCTATTTTGTTTTTCTCTGGGATGCATCACTGCTCTGTAATTTGTGCCCTCTTGGTGAAGGCACTTTTTCCATTTTGGTTTGCCTAGATGTAAGCAATGCTCTACGTGTAGTTTTGCAAACTAAATAGTTTTAATGAGATGTTAGATTAAACTGCCATAGATTGATAACTGTTACTTGGGTTATATCAGCAACTTGGCAACTTCATACATGGAGGCTGGCAGTATTTATCAGTAATGGCTGAACTTAGCTAGAAGCAGTTTTTTCAGAGTGGTAGGGGATGCAGAGCCTGTAACTGACCTCAGGGCTGGGGACTACTCTGAAATGTCTGTCTGCATTTCTTCAATTAATACCTCAACTGCCTCTCTTTACATTTGTACTGTAGATAAATCATATTGTGCACAATGGAGGATTATACAAAAGGCCTTTCAATGAAGCTTTTGAAGAAACACCAATGCTGGTTGCTGTGCTGACCTATGTAGGCTATGGTGTTCTCACTCTCTTTGGATATCTGCGAGATTTCATGCGGCAGTGGAAGATTGAGAAGTGTCAAAATGCAACAGAAAGAGAAGAACAGAAGGTAACCACTGGGAAATAATGTTTGGTGGGAAATGTTGTGGCTGAGGCTTGATTGTTTCTTTGGGGAGAAGTGGAGTTTGAAGTTTTCTGCTGTTTTCCTTGTCTTTTGGATGCCCCAAATACTATGAAAGTACTGCTGTGTTGTAAAAAAAATAATGTTCTTTTTGAGTTTTTTCCTCAGAGTAGTTTCCTCATCTGTCTCAGTGCAAAGCTGCATCAACAGTTATATCAGTGTACTGAAAGATTCCCCAGCTGCAGAAACAAGGGTTTGGGGAAGAGAGACTGCATGTTCCAGCATCAGGACCTCAAGAAAGGCTCTGGTTTTAGCTGAACACCAGTGGGAGGCTTTCTGATGCTGATCTGGTGGCTTAGTTTTGATTTAGAAATGTTATTAATTCTCTTTATCTGAAGCAATTGCGAAGAGAAACTTGTGGGTCAGATCCAGAGCACAAGCTATATAACTTTAAATTCTTTTGGAGTCCAGAACACCAGCAGGTGAGCTGGTGAGTAATTCGAGGTACTGACTTGTGGTTCACTGATAGTGATTAGAAAGAATTCATGTTAAGACCTATTCACAAAAGCTTCTGTTACCAGGTGAAAGGTATTGCCTGCTTCAGCAGTTAGCCTTAAATGGATAATTCTCATTTTCAGTACTTGTAGATAATTTTAGAAAAATTAGAGATCTTTATTCCCCACAGGAGTTAATTGTTTTTAGGAAGCTACTTTGAAACATGAAGTTCACAAACTATTTTCTTGCTAACTGTAAATGTGATCCCTCTTAGAAGAGGGTGACTACCAGTGAGCTTTCTCCAAAGGTCTTTCTTTTGCTGATTTGGGTTCTCTGATTTGTTTTTCTCAACTGCTTTGGAGAGACAGAGTGGCTTATAAAATGTTAAGGGAGTTCCTTTTTCAGTTGCTGGTTTCTGGTTCTCTGTGCAGCCACACAAGCAGTTGGCTAGCAGGAAATAGGGTGGGGCAGAAAGGACATCTCAGTAAGGCAAACAAATAATCAAGGGTGGCAGAGAGGTACTGAAAAAGGGAGGCTCCTTTGGAGACTTTTTTGGAGACAGCACTGCAGTAAAGTGCACATCTTTTTACAGTAGATTAGTTTTGAACCAGTGCCTAAAATTACCTCACAGTAGCTTCTTTCTGTGAACATTGAGGTAGAATTAAACAGATTCATAGTAGGGCACTAAATTCCAAAACAGAAGCATTCTTACAGGAGTTAAACGAGTAAAAGGCATTTCATATTGGTTAAAAGTACAGGAGTTTAAACTATTGCCAAAACTGACTTTTAGAATATGAAAGTAAAAATCTTGGATCCCTTTTAATAGTTAAAATATGTGATTAAAGAATGCTGGTTAAATCTCAACTTGAAACTTGGTGTGTTCATTAATTTTTTTTGAGCTACTTTGGTTTATGACATTTGAGAACACGACATAATGTCGTATTTTTCTGTGTGTAAAATAGAAGTTGATACATCAGAGAACAGTCAAAACAGTTGCCGAAAACTACCAAGACATTAGAATAAAAGTTTAAATACTGGTATGTATTCATGGTGTTGAGGATTATAAAGGAGTAACTGAAGTGTTGGTGCAGTTATTCTATACTGTAATTGTTACATTTCTGTTGCACGGCTCTGAAAGGTTTGTCCTGTTATCAGTGTGTAAAAACTGCTTACAGCAGCCCTTTTCTGTGGGAGCAGTCATGACTCTTACATGGTTGAGTGTAAAAAAGAGGGCAGTAGGTCTAATTCACCTAGTTACAATAGTAACACATTATTGGTATTAGGCTCTCAGTAAAGGTTACCACAGGAGGACCTTGAAGCACAGAGCTTGTTAGGAACAGATTATCCTAGTCCTAAAAGAAACGTAGCCTTGAATTTTTTTGTAATTAACTCAGCATTGCGTCTTACCCTGAAAGACATTTGCTTAACAACTAAATGTCCTTCTGGACAGCTGAATTGAAACTCTCAGTTTCTGTGTTGGTTACGGCTTCCATGAAGAGATGCACGTATTCTGGTTTTGTTTTCTATGTAGGATGTCTGTGGATGGAGCTAATAAGAAGTGCCAGTGAATATTGCATAAGAATGAAAATAGGAAATCCTGTTTAAAGAAGTTTTGACATTGGAGAAATCTCAGCCTAGCGTACTTCCCCAAATCATGTCTCTAGCACTTAGATTGTCATAGCTGCTTCTGATATCAGACAAATACAAAAGTGATCACGTGAGGTCTGGAACATGCAGTACTTATCCTCACCCTTTGCTGCTGTAAGCTTTGTTTGCTTGCAAATGAATTGATGAGAGCACGTTGCAGCATGTCTAGCATGTGGGAACTGGGGGTTATTTTGGTGCAGGAGGTGGAGGTGTGTGCTCAATTACTTGTTTTGAAATTATTTTCCCCAATATTTGAGTCTCTCTGCTGGATGACAGCCCAGTCACCTTTTGGTAAGGGAATGCAGGTACTAGTGTGCAGAAAAGGCTCAAAACTCACCTTTTTATTATTATTAATACATGCTAATCAGAGGACCCCTGTGCTTACACTGGGGTACTTTCTGGCAGATTTGTGGAAATCTTTCCTCTGTGTGGAAGCATTTTTATTATTGAATTTTTTTTATTGAAATTCTGAAGAGACAACCAGGTTTTTATGATTTTTCTAAAGCATCAAGCAAAATGATTAGCATTACCTTTTTGAAATGGTTTGTAATTGCATAAGTGAAAAATTATAAAATTACATAGTGTGAGGAAGTATTTTATAAAGGGCTGAATTAACCTTTCCTGAAAATCACAGAATTGAAGTATGTGGATTTTCTGTGGTGTGTTTCTGAAGGTGATTACATTTAAAAGCTTAACATAAACTTAGGTCCAAAATAGTATTAAAAACAAGCATAAGGAAAAGACTCAGTTTTTCTGTGTTATAGAGGGCAGTTTATTTCAGTAGAGTAAGTCCTTCCTTATATTGTCATTTAATAGTATAATCTTATACTGCATCATAACTTGAAAACTGGGGATGACCAAACTAATTTAAAGAGCAGAGCAGGACTTTGAACAGGTTTGAATTCTAACTGTCTCTGATGGCAGATAAATTCCTTGGAATTTATTAGAGCCATGCATTGATATGAGTGATTCCAGGAAAACCTAATGGTCACTCACTCTTGAAACACAAAAGGGTGAAAAGGGACAGACTTTGCTAGTACTGACTTCCAGGAAATAGTTTCATGGGTTTTGGCTTTGTTTAAAATATATCCAGCTGAGCTTTTCCTGGAGACCAGCACATCCTCTCTGAAGCATTACTGGTCTGTTTTAGGCATGAGTAAATGGTAAGATTAACAATTCTCAATTACCCTGGAATCAATTTATGCGTACTCAATTTAATGTGCTGTCATACAATACAGTTAAATAAGCAAAATGCTTCCAGGATTTTACAGGCTGGATGAAAATCACTTCTACCTTTCCTCCAGTCTGATTTGCCTGTTGATTACCTTACATGTTTTGTGTTTGGGAGTGACTTTAAATGGGGCTGCTAACTCTCTAATATACTGCTTTGTGATCTGTAGCTTGCCCAGATGGAGTTTGTTTCTAGCATCCGGGGTTTTCAAACAAATGTTCACAGGAGTCCAGCTGTAGGAGTATTTCAGGGGCAGTAAACTGCAGTTGTTTGTTTGATGTCTTAGCATCTGTGTAGCTCATCAGAGGCCTCCTGATGATACAAAGGCTACCCACAGTTATTGCTCCACTTTGCTTGACTCACATAACAGCAAGATGAAACTAGTCTTTCTGCTTCCTTTTAGAAGCCTGAAATTTGTTGCTCTGTTCAGACTCAGTTTTGTGTTATCAGAGAGCATATTATACAAGTTGCAGATAAACCCTGCTGGTGCTCATGGCACCATTTGTTAGCTTAGGTGCAATGCTGTGAAAACTTGGCTCTAAAAGTAGCATAATCACTGCATTTGCATATCCCTGTGCCCTGGGCTAAGGGCTACAAAGCTCTCATTATGACCTTCACTTGTTGCAATATTAATTTAGAGTATGATGAAATAATGGATTCCCAAATCACCTATGCTAAGGTGTTGCACCCCAAGGGAGAATTTTATTCTTCCCTTGATTGGCTTTGCTTTTCAATGAAATTGATATGCTTTTCTTCTAGGACACCACTAGTACTTTGTTTTTTTCATTAAGCATTCCCTCATTAATAGGGACTGTGTTCATCTCAGACTCATATTCTTAGGGACCCTAACAGCTAGGAAGAGCATTGGATCTGAAGTAAGATGACAACTTGATAGAAAAATAACCAGATTTGAAGGCTGTTTAAGTAATAGTGGTTGCTTCCAGCTCTAGGGTGCTGTTGCAGCAGCGTGCTGTGGTTGCATGTATCAAAAATTTGAAATCATGGAATATGCTAAGTTGTAAGGCACCCACAAGGACATGGAAGTCCAGCTCTTAGGTCTGCACAGGATATCCCAAAGAGTCACACCATGCACCTGAGAGGGTTTCCAAACTTCTAGATCTCTGTCAGGCTTGGTGCTGTGACCACTTCCCCTTGGGAGCCTCTTCCAGTGCCCTCTGGGTGAACACCCACAGGGTGAAAAGTATGGATTGATAGAGTTCATTTGTCCTTTTCTCCACAGGTGGTTTTTTTGTTTGTTTGTTTTTGGAGTGTTTTGTTTTGTTTTGTTTTTTGTTGGGTTTTTTGATTGAGGATTGGAATTGAAGGTTTTTTTTTATTTGAAGATTGAAAATATTAAATTAGCCTGAGAAATTCAAGTGGTCTTTTTGTTGTATTATCTACTCTTCATCTGGAATGCCCCACTGCAGAAGGATGGAGGAGGTGAACAAACAAACAAACCAACCCCAAACCAACCAGCAGACCATCTGCTCCTGTATGCCCTCCAAAAGAGGGCTTTGAAACTCCTGAAGTCCTCTTTTATCAGTTTATAAAGTATCAGTTTATAAAGGCATAATATCCTTACCCTTTGGTTTTTTTAGTTCTCAGATGCGTGGCTCATGAGAACCCCTCAGTGGGGTTAGGATCACTGAGGAAATAGACAATCCATTTTTGCATTATGCGAAAATAACACTTCCTGCTTGTCCTCTTCCAGGGAACTTTCTCATGAGACCTATCTGAGGGTGGTTTGGAGGGAGCGGTACATGTATAGATAACAAAGGAGTTGACAGTATGCTGATACCTACACTTAATGCCCTTTACTATAATCCTACAAATTGATACTCTGAAATACTAAAGCTAGTGTCCCATATTAAACCCTAATTTCCTTACCCATAATTTATCCCTTGAATTCTTGTGGACTTTTAAAATATCTTTTCTTTATCATAATCCAGTAGGTTCAGAGAACTTCTCTACTTCACAGTAACTTTAAACTTCGTTCTAATGCTGGCTTTTAAGATAATGCTTATGTTACATATACTGGTGGTGCCAACCTGTTGTGGGTGATTGTTCTTATCTCACCAGTTGAGCTTGTTACTGTTCTGGCTTTGTCAGCTTGGGTTTCAAAAGAAAGCTCATCTCATGAGTGATCTGAAGTGGGATTGGGCTGTATCAACCCAGGCATACCTGCTTGAGTTGGTATAATGATTCATTTCCAGCCTCCCCCTCCTAGCCATGAGCCTTGGCTAAAATATCAGTTGTTTCTGGGCTCACATAGTTGGTGTGCTTGGATAACTGTTGCAAAGCTGAACTCTTGTGTGTAGATGGTTAAGAGGAATTGAAAGTACTTAGAAGCATGTCAGTAGATTATAATTGGATTTAACAAGTATCTGAAGTATTGATCTTCTAATGTGCCAAGGTTTCTTTTTGATCTCGTGTCCCCCACCCCTCTACAAGTAACATAGCAGAGGGTTTGAAACAATTATTTTGATTTTGTGTCATGAGTTGGGATGGGAACATGGAAGAATTAATTGCCCTTCTGTGCATCTTAGGACCTAGAAATTCTACTCCAACTGTCTGTCTTTGAGAAAGGACATACTTGTGATTCTCTGAAATAGTAATTGCCAGCTAAATTTGTGTTGTTTGTCCATAGTGGAAATGAATATCTTTCTGTCTTTTTGGTGGAAGCAAATCAGAAATTGGTTTAGGTGCAACTGTATCTACTTAGCAATTGGCATTTTTGGGCTTGGTCTTTTCTGTGCAGCTGCCGGGAGGAGGACGCAAAGGTGTGAACCTAAATGTTCCTATACTCCAAACTGCAAGGACAAAGTTGTTAAATCATTAAAAAATGAGGGTAATGAAAAAAGTACGCCTCTTGCAGGCAAACATTGTAAGTAAGAGCTGCTAAGTGCTTGTGTGTGTTTTTATTAAAAATCTGCCATAAACACTCTCAGCTTTGCTTCAGAGGTACAAATGTCTGACACTGTAGGACTTGGTGAGATACTCTAGTTTTCTCACACTGTCACCAAAAATAAAATTCCTGTCACAGTGTTTGCATTTTTCTTGTGAAAAACAGGAAGAAATGCTCTGCTGGCTCTTACCTTCATAATAAATGCTACTTTTCCTTCTGTACATGATTAAAAAGGTGCTTTTTTTTTACTTTCCCAACAATGAATTGTGCATTCTTATCTCTACTAAATGTCAAACTTTCATAATTAAATAGTAAAAAGGAAATCTTGTGACTTTGGAGCAAGAAAAAAATGTTCTTGAGTGCTCAGATGTCCTTGCTTCCACAGTTAGTATGACATTCTTGTGTTATCCATTCAAGTCAGTCACTTAGTTTTCCTGGAAAACATTGGAAGGGAAGCTAAAATTCAGGAAAGGCTCATTCATAAAAATCATGTGGGACTTCAGTGTTGATAAGCTGTGCAGAAGAGAGGTACCATAATGTAGCTTATTAGCTTCTATTGAAAACAAAAAATCGTGGAAGGTTGTAATGGTAATGTGTAAAATAATGCTAGTGGTGCTATATTAAATGCATTTCTTATGCACAGAATAGAATATGGTAGAGCACCTTAGTTTTCAAAGTCTGTGTGCTCAGTACAGCAGTGCATATTGTTTGGTGCCAAAAAGGCAGTGCATGTTCCCTTGCTCTGCTTGACTCAAAGGCTGACTATACCTCTCCTGCAAAGATTATGTGCCCACAATTTAATGGAGTTATTTTAGGTTTTGTGTTTTCTTGAGTTTTTTCATTACACCAGAATGACAGAAAATAATTATTCCTCTTAGTCTAATTTTACTGTCATATATATTTTCCTTTTACTTTGAGTGCTTTTGATGTGTTTCAGGACTTTGTCCCATTGTACCAGGACTTTGAAAATTTCTACAACAGAAACCTCTACATGCGCATTCGGGACAGCTGGAACCGTCCAATCTGTAGTGTGCCAGGGGCCAAAGTGGACATGATGGAGAGAGTGTCCCATGACTATAACTGGACATTCACGTGAGTCAAAATTGAAGAAAACACTCCCAAGACCTGTCTTGAAATATAGGGTCTCTAAGAGCAAGTTGCAGGCTGTGAGGTTAAAGGAACAGTGAATTATGAGCTTTGTTATGAAAGTTTGAGCTTTCTTGCGGCTTGAATCAATGAATTTTGCTCTTTTGAAATGCATTTAGGCCCCAAGATGATGATTTGTATGTGATCTTTTGTATTAAGACTTCCTGGGTATACACCTGTAATAAAATTAATACCTTTGTGCGTGATGACAAGAACTTGGTGTGGATACTTTGGGCTGCACTACTGCTTGTGACTTTGTGTTGATTTAGAAGTAGTTCTGCCACTTGAAATAAATGCTGCTGCCTGAACTGAATTTAACATGATTGTTTTGAGTCAGAACTGAAGTAATCTGTAGAAACAAAATGAGAAATAGAATAAAGGATTTTTACAAATTGGAAATGACATATCAAGTCAGACACATTTTTGATGTGAAGAGGTTTGCAGCACAGTCCTTGGTGAAACTGGTTGTGTCTCTTCTTGGCTTTCAAGGGCAAAAGAATCATTTTTTTCTGCTAAGCTTCTTATTCTTGTTGTCACGTATTGTTAGCTCAGAAGTGCCAGATGTGTTTCCTTTCTGTGGTTAGAGGATATCCCGCTTGAGGGGCTGCCAAGTTAATTGATCTAGAGATGTTATTTTGTAATTGAAAGAAAAGTTGTATGTTTCTAGGATGGAGGGAGAAATGTGTCAGAGCAACAGATGCTTTGTGAAGCCTCAAGCAATTTTATGTGTGATAGCAAATTCACCTGTAAATGTAAACTTTTCTGGGAATTGATTTAAGATTGTAAGATAGGGAGAGAATCTTTTTCCACTGATTGTTGCAATTTGATGGTGAGAGGCACTACTGAAATAATTTAATGATTGGTTCTATTGAGTTCTAACATTTGCATGTCTAGTCTAGGAAAGTGAAATAATAATCTTATGGTGTAGATAATTTTTTTAATTTTGGGTGTCCTAACTTGTGCTGTTTTTAAAATGCAGATACACAGGGAGAGTAATAAAAGACATCATAAATATGGGTTCTTACAACTACCTTGGGTTTGCACAGAAGACTGGGGCTTGCCAAGAAGCAGCTGCTAAAGTTCTGTCCCAGTATGGAGCTGGGGTGTGCAGCACTAGGCAGGAGATGGGTAAGTTGAAGGATGATAGTATGTTTCCTGAATGTGTATTTCAAAGTCTGTATCTGATTACAGGTCTTTGAAACATTAATTGTTTCAGCACTGAACTTTAGTCTTAACTGATAAAGCAGCTTTTACTTTAATGAAGACAAATTGACTTCCTGGATTTAGTTTACATTGCACAGCAGTTGTCTTACTTATGTTTTCATAAATGGGTTTTTTCAGTGTTCTCTTATGGGCCTTTAAATAAAGCACAGCTTGGTTGGTGGAAATGCTCTTTGTAGAATTTAGCAACAGTGAAAGCCTCTCCTTACTCAGATTTCCCATTTGTTTTATGTACAGGAAACTTGGACAAGCATGAGGAGCTGGAAAAGCTAGTTGCCAGGTTCCTAGGTGTGGAATCTGCAATGGCATATGGAATGGGATTTGCAACCAACTCTATGAACATTCCTGCTTTAGTTGGCAAGGTATGGCTTAAGTCATGGACAGAAGGCCACCTAACAAAGATTCTGGTGGCTAATTTTTCTAAAAGCTACTTGTTTGCTTTTGTTTTTCCTCAGTGGAAGCCCCTGCAGATATTCTCTATGGAAACTGTAGGTCACAGTATGCATCTCTAACCATTGCAAAAATCTCTTTGGGAAACAGCATCCATGGGACAAGTAGCAGCCCAGAACTTTCTCTGGGAGAAAGCTTAGCATGTTAAGGCTTACTTCCTCAGCCTACTTCTTGGTGTGTGAAATGGTGGCTGATTAACAGACTGGCTGAGTGGAGGTATTTTGATGCTTTTAAGACACTAAGAACCAACCGTGTCAGTTACACAGATAAGCTGAATTGCATGTTGGTACATAGAGAATTTATTATCTTTGAGTGACAACTAAGAAAATCCCTCCTTTGATGAAGTAGAATGATGTTTGAGGGAAATAAGGTCAACTGTGAAGACTCATGATATTTACTATGTGCTGCATAAAACAGTAGCTAATTAGTCTGAGTGTCCAGTATCTCCAATTATGCTATTTTAGTTATTGGAAAATGAAATAAAGATGCAATTTTTCTTTGCCTCTTCTGATGCAAAATACATGTTCTCTTAGCTCCTCCATAGAGTAAAATAGTGCAAGTACTGGAACAGGTCTTTTTTTTTGAAAATGATTCATTGTCAACCTAATATTGCTAGTCTATTGGAATTCTTTGACACTGTGTAGTGAATTATTTTCCTTTTATTTAATTTATTTATTTTTTCACTTCCTGAGATTACTTTGTAAGTCTTTCGTTTGCAATATCTACAGATCATAAATTTGCTGCCTTGTTCTTCCTGGCAGCTTTTCTTCCTGGTGATTCTCCTTCAGATTAGCTGCAGTGTCTTCCTGCATGCTATTTTTTTCTCTTTTTTGTAACAAGGAAGTAGCACTGTCTACATGCCTTTTATTTTGGTCTGTTAAGTTTTAACTATCAAATTATTTGCATAATAAAAAACCCAACATTTTTTAGTCTGATGCTAGAGAGAAATCCAGTGCTTCAAATCTAGTCTTTCTGGAGTCAGATACTTCTGCAATGCTGTGAAGCTGAGCAACGTATGTTACTTCTGACATATCTTTTACCTGCATTTTTTTGCTCTTTGTTTTTCCACATCTCTCCAGTCTTAGGTTCAAAGAAAAATGATTCATGATTTCTGTGACACCTTTCAGATTCAGTACACTATCAGATACATTTAAGTAGATTGCTGGTTGTTGTCACTGCAAGTTACTCATTCCTTAGCAAACCTACTCAATCTTTTTTTCAGTGTGGAGCCCACTGTGTATCTTCAATGCCTCATGAGAATACCCTTGAGCCACCTTATTCAGATCCTGAGTTTTCACCTTTAAACTTCAGCAGGTTTTATAACCATTGAGAGAATCTGACCAGTAAATTTCAAGGCATGTAACATACCTGTTTTTATGCAGCTCACTTTAGTAAGCCAACTCTTGTCATAAATAGATACAGCGGTCAGTACTGGGTTAGTCATGAGGATACTTAGTTTCTTGTACATTGAAATAAAGTAGTAAGAAGCTTTTGCCTCATAACAATACAAGTGCTCTTATACTCAGGTGAATACTCCAAACAGAAATTGCACTCTGGTGAAGAAAAGAGTTCTTGTCAAATGAACCATTTTGCAGTTCAGAATGTTCACTAAATTTTTTTTTTGGCTGCCTGAAGTTGCTTCTCACTGCACATTTGATTTCTTCATTGTCTGCAAATAAGGACACATAAATCCTGAATTTTGGCACCACCCATTACACAATTATGTGTGCACAGCCTGTTTGGCAATGCTTTGATAGTCCTCAGTAAAGCTCAGACATTCTTATGCTTGATTAAACTTTTGGGCTTTTTTTTAGGTTTTTTTTTCTTAATGACTGTGTCTTTTTGCATGTTCTGCTTACATTTTCAACTGCAAAGCTGCTTGGAACACAAGATATCTTCAAAGTTAATGGTATCTGGGCTTCTGTATTACTACTTAAACAAGTAGTTTAAGAACCAAAAACAAGCTACTGAGTATAGTTGCTCACATATACCGGACCACCTGTTTTTTTCCTGCTCTGTGGAATCCTGAAGCACTTAGTTTATGTTCCTACTGAATCCTCTTTTAATAGCAACATAGACAGTTTGACTATTCTAGATCCATCTCTATGTCATAATTTGATCAGCATTAGTCAGCAAAAGGGAATTCAAAAACTTCATTATTTAGTTGATCTTTATTCACTATGCTTTGTTAACAGCAGCCTCTACTAAGCAGATGCTGAAAATAGGTATAGTTGGTGTAGACTGAAAGTTGTATTTCAGCACTGCTAAAAGCATCACTAAAAACAGGTCTTTCTGCACCTGGCAGTTTTCAGCAGTAGAGGTCCCCTGTTCACAGCCAAGTTGTTGTGTGCCTGCTACAGTCACTGCCAAGTAGGCTAAGTCTAGACCACAGATAATGTGAAATTTGAGGGTTACTTAGTCAGAAGTTTTTAGACCATTTGAGGCTAAGCTAGACTCAAACTTGCCTGTTTTGAATTAAGCATCATTAATGTAGTTAGTATAACTCGGTAATAACCCCATTCTGTACTGCCTTTAGCACAAAGCTTTTCATCATAGATCTGGATTGAGAAAGACTAGACAATTGAGTTAGAACAATGATGCTTGAAGGATATTTTTTTGGTTGTAAGAAAGCAAATTAATTTCCATATATAGGTGAGTTGCAAAATTAAGTGCTCAGGACTAAGTTACACAATTCATGTACATAGCACTCTGTAGTAAAATGTGGCATTCACTTCAATTTGCCTTACAGGATGTGGTGGTAAGCAAGCTTTTCCTAGGCAATTAATCTCTTTTTTTTTCTTTTTTTCTTTTTTTCTTTTTTTTTTTTTTTTTTTTTAAATCTATCACTTTTCCTGCTTTCTGCCATTCAAGGATACTAGTACTGGATTATTATATTCACTTTTTTTGATACAGTAGTTTTAACAGCAATGCCCTGGGATGTATACATGCTCTGTCTGGTATAGTTGTTCCAAAGAGGAAACACTAGTTGGAAATTTCCATATTTCATATGCCAAAGTCTATGAAACATGTAATGTGAATGTTTATAGCAGCACAATGAACACATGGCATTTGTTGCAGTTTCTGGGGAAAACCAGTCTCTAGCTTTCTCAGAATGTAGAATGTTTCTAGGTGAATCACAGTCTAGTGCAGAGTTTCCTTTGTTCTGGTGAAAGTTCTTTGGTTATCTGTGAAATTCCTTGTATAAATAAGGCAACACTTTTTACAGTCCTTTCTAGCAATTCCCACTGCAGAGAAGAAAGCCTCTTGATTCTTCCCTCCATCATTATTAGAGAATGAGCATGTTTCAGTGTTAGATCTTCATAATCTTGACAGTCTTTCTAGATTTTTAACTGAGCAAAGTCACTTCTAAAGTTGCAGCATGTTTGCATAGTAATTGGAGTGGGCCAAAGTTATTTAGAAATATTGTTGCTCCCTTATATATTAATCCCCCAATATAAATACATTCCTGCAGTCCACAGCAATAATGCTGTGATTGAATGTTCAGCATATCAGTTATTGAACTGTAGTCATGACTGCTCTCAAAACATACATATTCTGTTTTAATGTTTGTCCAAGGATTTATCTTCTGGGTTTTTTTGAAAAAGCAAATTAATTCAATATCATGTTTAATGGCTTCAGAAAACTTCTTCATTTCATGATGCAGTTCTGTTTTCCACTTTATGTCTCTTGTATATTACCTCCTCACATGGGTCTAGTCAGTAGTCGCCTCCTAATGAAAGTAATAGTGCAACTTTGATAAAGCCTTTAACCTAGGTCTTCTGTGTCCTGTTTCTTAGCAGCCCTTGCTGAGTGAACTCTGGCAAGCTGCTATGCTCCCTGTTTTACCTGACTCCATAGAAGGATGAGTACTTATCAACAGCATGAGATATTTAGGCAGATTCAGCTGCAGGACTTCCAGGAAAAGTGAAAATTGAGTGGCTCTATCAGTTAAGAGCAGTTGTGTATTTTTATTTGCCATACTAAGGCTACAAATTGGATCTTAGCAAGTCTTGCCTGGACTAGCTGCATTTATTTTAGATTATTTTTTTTTCTTAAATGATCTTGAAGAACTTCAGAGCTGAAAGGTGTTCCATGCTTGGTTGTGAAACATAACCTTTTCAATATCTTCCTCTTTCCCCTTCTAATTCAGGGCTGTCTGATTCTGAGTGATGAACTGAATCATGCATCACTAGTTCTTGGAGCAAGACTGTCAGGAGCAACTATTCGAATCTTTAAGCACAACAGTAAGTATCAGATGGTGGACTCTGCCTTTCTGCAGATGCTGTAGATCAGATACAATGTTTTCTATCTTGTAATATCTGGAAATCCAATTTCATGCAAGGAAATCAGTTGCAAGTTACGTGGAAGGTCAGAAGACTGCTGCTGCTGAAAGCTGAATCATCCCAAATCAGATTTTTTTAATATGTTCAGTCCCAACTAATAACACTTTTATCCTGAAGCTCTTCTGGCCTACATCTTCTGCATGTGGAGAAGAATGTGCTATCCTTTGGCAAGTCTAGGGGCACTGGTATTTTAACATGGTTTCTTATTCTATTCTTATTCTATGCTAGAGTAGCTCAGCATGGTTAGACTATTCTAACAGTGTGTCATGTAATAATGCCATCTTAAAGGGGTCTAGGTTACAATTTGGGGATTAGGAATGTTTCATTTTAGAACTAGTTGCTAACATGCTTATGATTGTAGATGTCCTAGCTAAAATAGATAGTAATGAATTTGCACAATGTAGTACTAAAAGAATTTTTGGGACATGAAGCATAGATTAAGTTCAGTGAATTACTTGCTCTACGTATTTAAGTATTTATTAACAAAATACACAAATTTTTAAATTTCCTAGTTTCATCTTCCTCCAAAGGACGTATCTATAATAACTTTCAGGTTAAAACTACCTAGGATTTCCTTCTCTTACTCTTGATGAAAGAGGCACATGGTTGTCTGTTGCTGTTGTACACAAAGTAGAATGGTGGATTCAGGCACAGCACCCGAACGAGATGGTCAGAAAAGCCTTTATTATCTGAACTTCTCAGCTTTTTATAGGGTATTACACTACAGGTTTAACATGATTGGTAAAGGGACCACCACCTCTCTGTCCTATTGGTGGGACAAGAGAAAAACCACAGCTCTACAGAACTGTTTTGAGAAAATGAAATTGTTTACAAAGATAGTCCTTGAGCGAGAGATACTCTCAAGAGACTTTCCCTTGGGAGCAGATCAGCCACTGACAGGCTGTAACTCTCTCAGGCTCAGAAAAATTAGGTCCACAGTTGTCCTTTATTAGTAAGAACTACCTGCATTCTTCAGGTACTCCTAATACTCTTTATACTGTCAGTTTCTGAGATCACAGTGACTCTTGCTCTCTTTGAAGTGTGTGGTGGTAGCAACAAAATTTGAGTGACTGCAATTATTTTTCTTTCTTTGTCCTACTTGATAGTGTGGATTCTCTCTTCTGTGCTTACAGTTTCTTTGGTGTTCACTCTTTCTTGCTTTCTATCACTTGAATAATTAGTTTTACAAAAAAGTAGAGTTTATTGGAACATTTATTTTTTCTTTGTAATTCTTCATAAACGTTGGTTGCTGAGCAAGGTAACAAAAGCTTTGCATTCAACTTCTGCATTTGTATGGACATACTTCTGAACATTGCATCCAGTTGCAGAATTTCAAATTGGTGACAAACATAGTTCTGGCTGTGGGGAGAGGGCCTTAGACTTAAATAAAAAATAGATGATTTGTGGGAATGGGCTACAAACTAGCCCTGCTGTAATTGTGGGATATTCTAGAAGCATTCTAGATGGTGGGTTTCTGTGGAAGAGAATGTAATGGCAGATTAGAATCAAGGCAAAATGCAAACAGTGGTCTTGGCCTGTCAAGATGATGTTCAGTTTGTATTTCTATATGTGTCCTACTCTTATACTCTATGCTGTCTTTTTATTGTCATTTTCTTGAGATGTTAATGGCTTCGTTCATATTCAAATTTTTAGAAATTAAGGGTGGGGGAATGAAAAATTCCCCTTAAATTCCTTGTTCAATGTTTTTTTTTTTTTCCTGCCTTTTTCTGTCATTTGTCCTTTTTAGTAGGTTCAGACTCATGTTCCCCTCCTTCTTGAAAGATTAGAGTAGAAGTCTATTTTCTATTGTTCTCCCTAAATGCACTAACCTTGCCTTTCCTTCATTGAGAGACCTGCTGGAGACAGGGACTACACTGCTGAGTTCTCCATCATTGACTTTTTGAACATTAGCTGTCTTTTCACAGTCCATTAACTGACTTACTTTGCCATTTAGATTTTAGTCTAAATCTGGTTCACAAGCTCTTCTTGCCACTGCATCTGTCCTAGTCTATCAGTTCTCTTTTCATCATTAATTTGTGCTCTTTTCCATGCCCTAGTGTTTATCTGTGTCTTGCTCAGCACTTGGATTCATGCTTTGACTGATCCCATCTTAACTCCTTTCCTCTGAGATTTTTTTCAGGACTGATTCCACATGCATGTATTTGTTCACATTAGTTAGGTCTCTTAGGATCACATCAAGTGTTTGTAAACAAAGCTTGTAAGATTTCAGAATATGTTTCTACTAACAGTTTCATCTGTCTAGTTTCTGATATGCTGAACATTGTCCTCTTTCCAACACTGGTGGTTCTCTTTTTTTTTCCTTTTCTCCTTTTTTAGAGGCTTCCTTTTCCCACTTCCAATCCCTTCAATTTTAAACAAATAAATAAAAAAGTATACTTGCCCTGCTTCTTCTCCTGCACTTTGATCTTCTACTTATCTTTAATTTATTATCCTTGAACTTGGTGTGTTCTAGCTCTATTGTTCTATTCTGAGCTATTTCTATCCACATTCTTACTACCTAAATTGCCTTTTCATCAGAATGAGATACCTTCCTTTTTCTCTCCCCTCCTCTCCCCTCCCCCTTTCTTTGTTTGTGCCTAGTGCTCTAACTTGTGCTTTTAGTTTAGAATGATGAAATTCTTCATTGCAGCCCGTACAGTTAGCTATTTCCTTAAATCTCATCCATGGGCCTGTAGGTAGATGAAGCCTGTGCTTATTGACTTGCATATGGTCTGTCCTCCATGCTGGAGCAATTTGTGCTTTCTGGAGTATTGCTGTCTTTAGTCATGTCAAAGTTCAAGCTAGTAGCTGTTTTGGTACTATTTAACAGTAATTTCTGGTGCAGATATGCAAAGCCTGGAGAAGCTGCTCAAAGATGCTATTGTGCATGGGCAACCTCGTACACGGAGGCCCTGGAAAAAAATTCTTATCTTGGTGGAAGGAATATACAGGTACAAACTATTCTTTATATTCCTAAGACCCTCCACATGAGATCTAAATGCCTAGTGTTTGGGTTTCTTTGCCAAATCAAGCTATGAATATTGTCACTTCATAGTTATTTCATGAGTCTCATCTCATTAAATTACACTGTGTATGTCTCACATCCTTTCTGTTGCTAGAATTGTAACTGCACCTTGTGTTATCACAATGCTTCCCACATCCTGATTAGCTTGTAGAAATTCATTAATCAAAATTATTTATATCAGAGCTGAGGTCTTAAGTTGCTTGTCCATTCCATTCCTTCTGGGCTCACTAGATTATGCTAGTCTGAATGGAACTGCTCAAATTTTACATTTTTGCTAAGAGTGAGTAGGAGCAGTAGCCATAGCTGTGTTAGGCATTTAAACCCTAGTGACTTTCAGTACAAAATGTGGTGTTTTGGAGTGTTACTAATAAAAGCCTAGTCAGTTCTTAGAAACATCAGGTAAGTTAATGTCAAGTCAGAATACTGACATTAGGGTGGAAGTAAAACTGAGATAATTTTATAAATGAATTATCGCTGAACACATTCCTGCACTCTAACTTCCTGTTGCTGCTACTGTTTATTTAGTCTGTGTGTCAGCATCCCAGAGATGCTGAGCAGGTAGAAAGTAGAGATCTGGGCCCCAGTGCAAGGAGGAGAGGTGCATCTCTGCAGACTGTGATGGGTCTATTAAATTTTAAGTGTCTGTAATTACTGAAAGAGTGAAGAAATGAAAGCTTAGTGATTTAGGCTTTATAAGGTGGTCCCAACTATTAAATCAACTTATACTGAATTTCTGTTTCTCAACAGTATGGAGGGATCCATAGTCCGTTTGCCTGAAGTGATTGCCCTTAAGAAGAAGTACAAATCCTATCTGTACCTTGATGAAGCTCATAGTATAGGTGCTCTGGGTCCCAGTGGCCGGGGTGTAGTGGAGTATTTTGGACTCAATCCTGAAGATGTGGATGTTATGATGGGAACATTCACCAAAAGCTTTGGAGCTGCAGGAGGATACATTGGGGGCAAGAAGGTAAAAAGCTGGGAATCTCATGGCTGGTGGTAAAGTCTATTTCAGGCAGCTGGTGGAATTCTTCATTAAGCGTTTCAAATTTAATCTATTCCTCAAGTACCCTATTGTCTATTTGTTTCATGCTTTTACATGCTGTCTAATACTGTGAAAGTCAGCAGTGCAGAAGAGTCTAGTTTAGTAAAATACATTGTAACACCTTGTGTGTGTAGTTCTCACATGGTCAGTGATGATCTGAGTTTGCTGAATGTACAGTAGTGATGTAATATCCTTCTAGGAAGGGCTAGGAGCCAGGAAATGGTTTTCTTGATGTTACTTTGAATGGACTTGAAGGAAAAATGCCAAAAGCTTAAGATTTTCAGCCCATTTGGAGGAAAAGCCTCTTAGGTTAGTCTGATAGAATTGATTTCCCTGGGTGTAAGCACTTTGCTTTCTGAAAAGACACTTTTCCTTTTTTCTTTTTTGGCTGGTTGATTATTTTGGTTTTTGTTTGTTTTTGTAATTTGTTTCTTTGAAGTTTTGGGGGTTTTGTTGGTTTTTTGTTTGTTTGTTTTGGGTTTTTTTTTTTTGTCTACTGTCTCTTTCTTTTGGAAAGTACAGCTAGAAAGTGTTGCCCTTGCCAGACCTCTAATCCTCAGAGGGATGGTGTAGACAATTCCTTGTATCACCTTTCTCATATCATAAAATATCTGATCTCACAGATCAGATTTCTAAGTTCTATTGGAGGGTAAAATTCTACCATTTTCCTACCAGGACAATAATTTTTTACACCTTAATTGTGACAATTACTTTCAGCTATCCAAATGGAGATGAAACTTGGAGATATTCCTTGTAGGGTGTTTAGTACAGATTAAAATTAATTTAACAACATCCCCCCCCCAAAAAAAAATTCATATAGATCTTTTTCCATAGGCAGTGAGCTAGTGGGATTGACTCCATGGCATAAGGTAAAGCAGCCAAAAGTCCTTTGCAACTTTTTTAGCTACTGATTGAGGGATTGCTTCAGTGGTAAGAGGCCTTAAATCTTCTTACCTAGTTTATTTCAAAGTCCCTTTACGACTTCCTTTCCTTTAACTCTGACCCTAGGCAGACAGCAACTGCAGAAAACTTCTGCGTGTTTTTATAATACATTTGCAGCTTGTGATAGCTACAGAGCTGTCATTATTCATTTTATGGTAGCAAAAGACAGGATCTCTTCTGGTATTCATACTGATGTTTATAATATTTTAGCATGATTTTGTTACAGTTAACAAGCAGCCTAGATGCAAGGTGTGTTGGTCCTTTGTTCCTGTACAAGCTGCTTTTGCCCTCTAAGAAAAATAGGATATGTGTTTAAGTGGGAAATGCACAAGGATTAGGCTGGGGTTTGTGCACTCTTAAAGTACAATTACTGCTTTATTTATATTGTGCAGATGAATGAGAGAGATTTTGTGACCTGTTCCCTTGTTTGGTGTTTTTTGGGGAGGAAATACATGTATTGAGCATTATCCATAAACACCTATGGATCTTGCTCCCCACTATTTCATTTTTTTTATATTCACACTGTTATAATGACCATTTGTGAAACTCACCCTGGGCACAGCTCAAGTAATGCAACATAATGCAAAGCCTTGTTGCAATCCACTGCTGATGGTGTTAGCTAAACAAGTCTGTCATAGACATTTGTCTCTGATCAACACACATTCTTGCCCTGTGACATTATTATGGGTTGTCATGTCCCTGCTGTTTCTTGTAGTGTAAAATTATTCCTTAAGATACCTGTTCTCGTATGGGGCATTCTGAAAGAGGTTTTTTGTGGTGCCCTGTTTTATTGTGATTAAAGATGTGACAGAAGCATTTCTCTGAGTGCTGGGAAGGCTATGTCTGATGCCTCTTGTGTTTTGCTAGGAACTGATTGATTACCTCAGGACATACTCTCACAGTGCTGCGTATGCAACATCAATGTCACCTCCTGTTGTGGAGCAAATCATCACCTCTGTGAAGTGCATTATGGGTGAAGATGGTACAACTGTTGGTGAGTCTTTCTAGCAGTAAGCATGTAGCAAGGGGAAGCCAAAAAGAGCCTCCATCGCTTTGATAGATAACACATTCAGTGGACACTTTGATAATTATTAGTAATTCTATGGTTGGAATTTCTGGGTCAGTAAACCAGTTTACAATTCTGCTTGGCAGATCAGCCTAATAACAGAATAAAAAGTTTTCAGCTAGAGGTAAGTCATCTTAGTCATGTCTAAGTCTTGTACTGATTTTTGTTCTTTGTCAAGCTATTCTAGCCACCTTCTTTGTTTTACATTGTCTGTCCTTTGTTATTTGCCTCACTTTAAACATTGCTTTCAGAATATTTTGCTGTTGTATCTTTTACAGTTGTGTCCTGGTTTATTGCAGGGACAGTGCTTTCAGTTTTCATCTCTAGTATAATTTGATATTTGCATCTCAGTTAAAGTAAACATGGAAATGTTTCTGAAATCCCTTTTAACTTGGGGAGCTGGAGGCATTTTTCAAAATCCGTGAACTTTAATGGACTAGGAGAAGAAATTCAGCATATTTGTCTTTATTGTCTTAGTTTTCCTGTTTCATTATAGAAGTAGAAAGGGAAATTTATACTATCTGGGCATTCAAAGTCATAATGACAGATTCTTCTGTCTCATTTGCCTATGGGTAGCAGCTTCCTTCAGTTACAGCATGAAGTAAATAGCTCTTAAGGCTGCCTTGAAACTGAAATGGTACAGTTTGCATGTAGGTTACTTTTCCCTCTTCACATGTAACTGGAAAGTTGTGAGCAGCTCACATAGGATGCTGATAGAGTTTGTTAAGGATCTGTTGGTAGCATTTAGTTTGGAGGCTCTCAGAATTCTAACTGCAGTATATATTGAATTCTCGGAGCTTGAGGCATCTGGCCACGAGGTGGTGGTGGTGTATGCTGGAAAAACTGGCTTTTGAACATGTGTCATCTAACCAACCAACCTGTTGGATAACTTACAGTGGAAAAGCTCACTGGAGAAACTACTTGAGAATATTTCTGTTATAACAGTTTTCATTTGGTTTGCTTATATTATCTGAGAACAGAGTTAAGTGCCAGCAGTTGGTGTTTGTTCCTCAGTAGAGACATCATGAGTGAAGCAAGTACAACTGGGCAGCAGCCTGTGTCTCTGCTAGCTTTGAGTGCTTCCGAGTGGTCCATGTGAGAGAACTGTACCAAGAGCCAGGAGTTGACTCCCTGCTCTCCAGTACAGGTATTAAGCAAGCTTCACACTACACAAAAAGTTGTCTTGCTGTAGTCTTGGAAGTAATTGTTTGAGGTTTTCATAGCTGATGATTTGCCAACAATCTGTGATCTGCTTAGGCATTGCTTGTTTTGGGTTTCTTCCAGTGTGTGTTTTGCTTAATGAAGTTGGAAGCAAGGAATGTGTAACTGATTTCTGTTTGCAGTATTTAAACTCAGGCATTTTTGTCTCTTTCTAGAGGCTACAGTGTGGTATTTGTTCAAGCCAGGAGAATGGAAGTAACTTCCATTCCACACTGTTCCCCTGCCATTATGCCAGCAAGATTTATCTGAGCTGAAAGGCAAACCAGATTAGGAACAAATATGGCAAAAAAGAAATAAACTCAAAAGATCGTTTTCGTTCTCATGTTGCTTAAAATGCATGTTGAGCTACATCCTGCTGATTTGGTGCCAAGAAGTACCAGAATTCCTAGGCATTCTCACAAGAAAATTAGTGGTTTTGGTGTTTGATAGGTGTCTCGTTTTCAAGAAGTCTCTGTATGTCCACTTTCTTTATAAGCTTTAGCACTTTTCATAAGTGATGGATATAACAGCTGGATAGCCAGAACCCTGTTGTCAGATCGCAAATGATTTCTCAGCTACAGGTCTCATGAAAGTGTTACTGGCTTTTTAAGCATCTAAGTCAACTTTGAGTTAAAATAAGCACCTCATAGGATAATTTCTGCATGAAAGTGCTTTTCTATTTATTTTCTGCAGTGTGCATTTTCCCATTCACGTATTTTTTAGATTGCCTTAAGGCTTTATAAATAATATTACTTTGTAGACATTTTCTGTGGACAAAGCTGGCAAAAGTTCAATTGGGTGAACTAAACAGCTGAGTGAGTAGTGATAGCATGACAATTTTTTTCATTGTTTAAGGGCTTTGACTGAAAAACTTCTGTTCGGATTCTGTGAAATTACAAGAGGGGCTCTGGAGGACCACTGCCTGCTGTTGGTTTGAATAAATGAATAAATAAGAAATACATGGGTGCTGGTAATAGTTGTTAACTGTGAAAGACAAGTGGAGAAATAGTGTTAAACTGGGTCACTGGTAAGCACCTCTGAACTGACCGTGTACTACAATGAAATAGAGATTTCATTGCTTTTAAGTTAGTCAAGCCAAACGAATTGGTAAAGGAAAGTGAGATAGGGCAATGGTTTTACAACAGCATAGGAGCTGGAGCTGGAATCAGAACAGTAGATGGCTAGCTCCCAACCTCATGTTTTGGACCACAGCTAAATCTTTTAATAGCTTCAAGAATGCTTTCTTGAAAAGAGCCTTTGCGGCTTCTTTGTCTGCCTGCTTCTTTTTACCACATGCTATTTGTAAAACCTGCTGTCCTTCATGGCATCTAATCTTCGTGGAAATTGTCATGTCAGATTGGGATAGTCTGTAGCTGAGGAATAAGTAATAGGACCCAAGTAGTTTTTGAAGATGAAAGGGTTTGTATATATCATTTTGCAAGAATATGTTAATTGTTCAGGTTATTTCTAAATCTAAAGAAGCATCTGAAGACTTTAAACTTACAATATAAGGTGCTGTAATTACCAAAACTTTACATAACTAAAAAAAATATAATGTCTCCTTTCAGATTTTTCCAGCAAGTTGCCAGTGACTAAATAGGATATTGGTAGGAGGCAGCACAGACAAAGTACTTACAGATGCTATGAAAAGCTTCTCTACAGAGAACGCAAGACATGCTTAGGTGCAAATGTGCTGCCTTATTTGCCACAGTAGTTTTCTTGTGTCTATTCAAATTAATCTGTTAATTCTTTGTAAGGTGTATGCATATAAGTGACTAGCAGACTTCAGTCACCCTGAAGATAGTTACAGCAGTATAATTATATATGAATATATTACTTGTTCCATTATCCAGACTGCAAAAACTATGCCAAGAGCTAAAGTAATGGCAGAGCCACCTTACGGGTTCTTGGTAGTGGTGCTTCCAGTAATTCCAGCACTGCAGCTCCTCTACATTATCAGATCAATACTCTGTCTGTCCTATTTTACTTTGCATTACTTGTACAGTAATTGGCTGGAAGACCATCATGGGGTCTTAAACAAAACATACTTGATCTGTGATCCCTTTGAGAATTTCTTCAAAGGAACAGTCATCCTCAAGAGTGTTGAATACATTGAGCATACAGACTTTCTTCAGAGAATTCAGATTACAAGGTACATGAGTATTTGTATATCATCACATTTGGCTTTAATATATAGTAGAGCGAGGTAAGCAGGAGAGGTGAAGTCTTCTTTCTGCAAAGACAAACTTTGGAACTGTTTTCCATTTCAAAGTCTCAACAGTTGAAAACTTGTATTTGGAGAAAGTGTTGCAGATGCTTGTCAGCAGATTGGTGAACATTGCTCTTGCTCTGTTCAGCCACAAAATGAATGAATGTCAGATAGTTTTGTAGATAAAGGAGCTTTTTAAACAACGATAATAAAAAGACACAATAAGCAGACTTTCAGGGTCATAGTGTACATAAAGATGAAAAATTGATTCATGGAATGGAGTTCTGGAAAGCTGTAGCATAGAGCCACTTGATTCTTGCTGATATTTAAATTGACTGTAGGGAAAATGAGACAGCTTGGTTCTTGTCATGGTAAATGAGACATTGTTGTGATTTATGATGTTAAGTACTTGACCTGTCTTGGTAAATTTTTCAGCATCAATGATTTGGTTTGAGTTGAAAGCTGTATCTTTTGCTGCTACAATCTCTCTAGGACTGGGGAATCCAGCTGGCTCCTTTCTGTTGTATACATAAGAGCCAGTGATGCATCCTGTACAACTGGAGTTCTGTGAGCATTTTAGCTGTTCAGGACCCAGCCTGTTTGTTGCCCTGATAACACTGCTGGGGGCAAGTGGAAAAAAATCGTAAGTAACCCAAGTGAGATGCAGGCAAATCAAAACACACAAAGTGAAACTAGCCGAGGGACTGGTTAACCACCTTGGAAGGTGAAACTTAGTTTGCTCTCCTATGTATTGAAAACTGAAGATGAGCCTTAAATCCAGGTGTATTTTAAGTTTCAACTAAAGCTGGCAGTACTAATGGCTTGTAAAAGAGGTGAGCTATTTCTTTCCACAGACCTTAACTCAGTAATAGTAATTATACCTCTTGACATTTGTAACAAGTTTGACTGACTTCTGTGTGAGTTTTAGCAGGGAAATATTCCCCACCTAATCACAGCGCCATACACAACAGGTATAGAATAAGTTGTGGATTGACTTTGCCAAAGATGGCTCTTAAATTTTGACTGAATGTTGTCTTGAGCACTGTATGGAAATAAAGGATTGTTATCCAACATAGATCAGTGGAGGTAGCAGTTGCATTGCCCATCCCAGCTGCTAAACCATCAGAAACAAATAACTGCTCTTTGAAGGCTGGTCAGTCAGTTAGCAGCATGGTCAGATTGGTATTTGTCTCAGTACCTCAGTTGTGAAGAGTCATTAATTGATTCCATCTCATCAGTGAAAATATTTTTAAAAAATTAATAAGAATTCTACTCTTGCCATTGCTGTGCAACAATATTGAGTAAGTTAAATCAGAGAAGGCAGTTAAACCAATTATAACCAGAAGTAATAAGAAGGTACAGCTGCCTTGGCAGAGAATTGAGCATAACTGAGCCGTTCAGAATTCAGGACCATTGTTATATTGTTAATATACCCAAGGAGAAGCATGCTGGGGAAAAAAAAAAAACAAACCAAACAAAGCTTAGATGGTCTGCTTAAATTCTGGAGGGAAAAAGACTGCAATTAGTATTTTAACTTCCATTAAGTTAATTAGGCCCTCAAGAGAAGATAGGACTTCAGCAGTTCAATCATCTGCCTAATTAGTAGGTTTCTTGAAATTTGGACATTTTGTAACATTGCATTTTTCTTTCCAAAGACAAACCATTATATGCAAGTACAAACATAAGCAGTAAATGAAGGAATAGCCCATGTTTCAGCACCTGGAATTGAATTTTAAGTAGCTTATGGTATATTTATAAATGGAGTCTGTACTTCGCCATTCATTGCCAGGAGTCAATCCTCAAATGGAAGCAGTGACTGCTGTTGTACTCCAGTCGGGAAATAGTCCTTCTGCAGGCTGAGGCTGAAAACATTCAATTATCATTAAAATCGGTTCATTTGAATTTCCTCCAATAATGCACTTGTTAATGAGGTGTTAAATTATCACCTTGGGAACCTGGGGAACAGTCAAAACTAATTTGAGCAAAGTGAATTTTTTTTTTTTTTTGGTTGCTGCCCTTGAGAATCTCAAGCTGAGCTGGGAAGCTATTGGAAAAACAAATACTCTGGGGGTCATAAAGAGAGTTTCCTGCTTCTCTCCAGGGGTCTAACAGTTTTAAACATCATTCTCTGTATTTGTACTTCCAGCTGAGGATCTTTTAAATTCAGCTTGTTGCTGCACCTCTACCTCCCTCCCACAGAGCATGGCAAGCTTCCAGAAGGACTGCTTTAACTTGGGCTGGGCAGGAGAAATCTTTCAGCCTTTGATGCTTTGAAAAGTGTTTACAGACATTAGCAGAGTTGTACCCTTTGTGTTGTACATTGAAATGTGAGAATTCTTCGGTGCCTCTTCTTTTGGATTTTATTCAAAGTTATAGTGTTTGTATAGAGCTTATAAACCTTTATAAACATACACCTGTTTTGTTCTTGTAACATTCTGGGTCTTGCTATTTCTGTTAAGGTAGGAGCTGTCATCCTTTGTCTTCATAGACTAAACACTGATCTGTCATAGCAGAAATACAACTAGAAATGTTGCTTTGTTGAAGTAATTTAATTTTTCTTCATTTCTTGTACTTCATTTAATTTAAAATGTGTGTCTCACTTTTTACTCTCAGTAGCATGTGAGGTGCCAGGTTTCTACAGAATTCTGGTGTGCTGCTCCTACAGGAAAAGGAGAAAATACTGGTAGCAGGTTACTAGTGTGTGTATATATGTATATCTACTATATATATATACTAGTATATATAGTATATATTGTTAGCAACATTGCAACTAAAATGCTTCTAAATCGGCAACATTAAGGTAAAACATTTCAACAGGAGTAGTCACTCAAGGTGATATGCTTTCTGTCTTTCTCTGGGTTAGTGTGAAATAGTTTGTGGCTCCTGATGTGGTACATGATTTACTAGAGCAGAGTTTTTAGAAAATACCTGAATGATCTGCACAAGCACTACCTCCTATCCCCTACACAGAAAAAATAATACTAGTACCACATTAGTGTCTGCAGTACAGACTTCTGTGAAGACTTATGTAGTATAATTGTTTCTGTCTTCTTTGGAAACAGGCAATAGTCAGTAATGAAGTCCCTTCTGTGGGCTGTGTTAGGCTATGTGGGACTTGCAGGCCAGCTGAGCTACTGTCCATGCCCACTTTAGTAGGTTCTGATGGAAAATATGTTTGGCACAAGGTCAACTCATGCCATTTCACATCAATGCAGTTGACCTACCACAAATTCCCAAACACAGACAATCTTGACAATCTACAATGTGTACTTTTGTCCTGCTAGAGTGCAGATGTTTGCTAATGTTTCAGAATTAATAAGCTTTCTTAGATAGTAGAGATTTAATATTTGAAGGAAGAAGCTGTCTGAAAAACTTGCATGCCAATTAATGTGTTTTAAGAGCATGTGGCCAGAGAAGAGATTTGAGATTACTTTAAATAAGATTGAACGGATTCTCAATTTCGGTATTGGGGTTTCGTTCAAGACAAATTGACTTGAAGGATAAAGGACAGGATAAAGGAACCTGTAGGGCTGCTTTCTGCCACAAGTAAGCTTCTGTTAGCTTCTGTTAATGTTCAGGTTATTGCCTAATTATTGCATAGTGGAAAAGTTGCGGTTACAATACTGCCTACGTGGGGGAAAATGTGTTACAGAGTATGCATGCTTCTCAAGTTCATGTTGGCTAGCAGCTCCTAAGATTTCTTAACTGTTTGTCCATGGACACTGGGATTGCAATAAAAAGAAGAAAAAAGGCGCCAGTAAAATATTTCAGAAGCTTTTTAAGACTTCCAAGCGTGGCTTCCAGCTGGTCAGCTTAATATTGTATCATATAAGTGCGTTGGCAAAGTCAGGCTCTACATGGGCGGTGGAGAACTCATTTGTCCTGCAACTAGAATCTCTAGAACTAAGTACTCTGTGCAAACAGATGTGTCACTCTTATAGAATAACTGTGTTTAGCACCTCCAATCTGAAAAATAGCTTATATTTTCTAGGATCATAGCTATATTCCTGAAAATTTTCTTTTTGTTCAGGACATGGCAGCATCGAGCCAATTGTGGGTTTTATGTGCACAGCTTTGATCTTTCCAGGATCCTTGGAAAACAGAGCTGTTCAGGAAAAATGAGTCTGTAAATGTCAAAGGAGAGACAAGGTCCCCAGGGCCTGGGCCTTTTCAGGCACAAAGCCTGCTCTTCCACCTCACTGCAGTTCCAGGTGGCAGGATACCAGAAGCTTCTTGCCAAATACAACTTACTAACATGGGAAAGCTCAACACCCTTGCTATTCAAATTATTGCAGAGTTTTAGGGTTAATCTGAAAGCACACTGTAGAAGGACAAGTATGGCTACTACAGCAGATATACAGGCAGATGTGAGCAACTCTGACTTGGTGGGAAATTTGCAGAGTATAGTTTTATCATAAGCTGGACTTGGCTAGAAGCATCTTTGATGTCAAAGGAGAAACTTGAAATGTTCTTAAGGACCTCTTATTGAATGAATCAAAGTCTTCACAGAAAGATGTATGAAGATGTATTCTGTGAAAGATTCAGCTGTTGCCTTCTCAATGACTTCATACAAAAGCTTCTTATTGAAAAAAAAAACAAATAAACCAAACCAACTCATTCAGAGTGAAAGTTCTTCATTTGAGGAGACATTAGTAAAGAGCACATACACACTTGCAGCATCCTGTCTCTCCCATTGTGCCTTGTGTTAGGTGAAATCCGTAGCAGTGTTATATTGGGAGGTATATCAAAGTCCTGTTGAAGGACAGAAATACAGAACTTAATGTGCTCCATTCCATATAGTCCCATTTAGTACCACTGATGAAAAGTAGGTATTCAGGATTATTCTGTTCAGTTTCTTTAGCCCTTAAATGATTCTCCTATGAAGAAACATAGTAGAAGGTAGTCTGACTGCCAGGCTGCTATTCTGGATTTTCAGACTAACGCAGAGATAAATCTTTTTCATAGTGCCTTACAGTATCTGTTACTGGGCTGTGTAGGATCGCATTATTATCTCTAACTCATGGAGTCTGTTTCATCGCACTCTTGGCATCATTTCTTTATAGAGCTGGCTTCTGTTCAGTTGGGCCAGAAGATGGTACTTCAGTGTTTATGGCTGCCACCTCCCAGAGGAGTTTGCCAAAGAGTACGGTAGTCAAACACATCCCATCCCTCAGGTGGTACCCCCTCAGGGATACCTCACTATCCAGGTAAGAGAATGGATGCCCTAGCTCTATTTGTTGCTTTCTAGATGAAGCTGAATATTTCTAACCAAAGCTAGCTATTTCTAACCAAAGGTGGACACTTGATAGCTGGCTGTGTGTCTTTTTTAGTGAATGACAAGCCTTGCTGTGCTAGAACTTGAGCAGTAGTCCAGCTGCTTTAGCAGCAATGCTGTTAGAAGCTTTTAAGGTGTTGACATGCAGCGTGACCAGTCAGCTGACTTTTGCTGAATACTGTTTCTTGCACTTGGAGCATTCCTATTTGATTTTTAATTTAAGAGCAACACTTCGGTATGTGGCTAATGCAGCTGCAGGGAATGAGGGAGAAGACTGTTGCTAGTCATCTGCAGTTAATTTGCACTGTTTCTTAGTTTACCTTATTGCCTGTGATTTATGTGATATACAAATCCCTCTATTTAGCTGAACTGGCTTTGAGTTTTAGAAGAATAGATTAAGACCTATGAATGTTGTAAAACCTTGTGCTTTTATACTGGTTTGATGTAAAATTCAAAAAACAATGCAGGAGAAAAAAAAAATATAATTTTTATGACCAGTGAACAAGAGTGTTCCATAGGGAAGCTAGTGTAATAAAATAAAGCTCAGTTAGAAGAGCTACCAAATTACTGCTCTAAAGCTGAGTACTTGGCTATCTTGTCCAGTGTATGGATTCTATGGTGAACTTCTTAGAGATGTGCCTAATGGCAGGATAAATATTCTGACAAACTAAATATTTATACTATTAATAAAGAATAGCTTTTCCATAAAACTTCACAGACTACACTTCACTACATTTCCCTGAAGACTATCCTTGTGTTTAAGAATTTTAGCAGAAAATTGTTTTGCTTTTTTTTCTGAACACAACAGAACTAATTCTTCTTTTCCACGTTTGGTTTTGGGAGGTGTTTCCTGTTAACCCAGGTCATTCAGTGACATTGGGTATGGTTGTCAGACTCTTCATCTTTTCTAGCCCTATAGCTTTGGATATAACCTGTGTTTTACACAGTCAATTTTAAAGGATTTTAGTACTTTTCATTTTTGTAGTACTTCATACCTGTACCTTTCTTCATTATATTTTGAGGGAAGTGAGAATAGTTTGGAGTAGAAGGCTACATAGCCACTTTGGGGTTTTTTTGGTTGGTTTTGTTGAGGTGGGTTGTTTTGTTGATTTTTTTTTTTTGTGGTTTTCTTCGGGCTTTTTGGAATTTTGTTTTGTTGGGGTTTTTTCTTATTTTTGTTTATTGTTTAGTTTGTTTTGGTTTTGTGTGTTTTTTATTTTTTGTGGATTTTTTCTTTGGTTTTTTGTTGGTGTTTTTTGGTTTGGTCTTGGGGTATGGTTTTTTGCTTTGGTGTGGGTTTGGTTTTTTTTTTGGTTAGTTGGGGGTTTTTTGTTTTGGTTTTTTTTTGTGGGATTTTCTCCATTAGGAAGAAGGCATTAGTAGCTTGTAGCCTGTTGATTCTGGATATGTGCCCTTATATTCTGGTTGAGTCCCTAGAATTTGGTACTTAATTAACTTGGAAATTTTAGTACCAGGGGAAACCTTTGGAAAGTGTTATATAGATAAAAAAAAAAAAAAATTGCTACAAGTGTTAGTCTTTTCTAGGGATTAGTTCTTTTGACAATTCATCATGAAGTGAAGGATTTGCATAACGTTGTCTTCATGGAAGCTCTGTAGATACCTTGTAAACAAGGGGAATTAGAATCTGCAAAGTAGATGTGCAGGATCTGGGGGTTTTGATAGTTCTGTTGTAATGGCATTTATTGGAATGGTGGGAGACGCTACTGCTGCTCAGTCATGGTCTTGGATCCGTGTGGTGGTTTTCATAAAATACCTCAAGTTCTGGGTTTGATGTATTCAGTGGGATTGAAGGCTCGTATGAGGGACTTGGGGGATATTTTTCATAGCAGGATTTTTCCTAACATAGGGTATAAATGTGGAATGACTTCCCTTTAGATTTGAGGGTTGTCTAACATGGGGCCACAAGGGCCACGTATATTCCATTCACATTTGTTTTTCTATAGTAGTAATGTACTGTGGAGTGGTTCAAGTGCCTTTTCTTTTAAAGTGTTGTCTGTATAGATCACACCTATTAAACTTAAGCACTGTGCTTTTTCTTGGAAAAGCTGGTGTGCACTGCAGCTTTTTTGTGTTCTTGGAAAAGAAATATGGTTTTCTGCACTGTTTCCTGTGGTCTGCGTGTAGAGAACAGCTATGCCATATAACATAGGGTGAGCTCCAGCCTAACAGTGGCAGAATGGCAGAACTTGTGCTAATAATACAGGAGTACAATAGATGCTTTTTGTTATTTGTTTTATCTGTTCTAATGTGGATAGATTTGGAAGAAATTTTATGCTACCACGGTAAATGAACTTTGGAGATGGAAGTATTGGATGGAAGGCTAGTATTTTTGTTTTCCTCTGGAAGTACTTACAGTGCTGTCTTTTTCATTCTCCTCATGCTTGACCTAAAGTTGATTTCATGTTTTATACTGACCATATTTCTCCATTTTTGATTATAACTCTCTTAAAATGTGAAAAGGGGCTGCTTTACTGTTCTTATCACACATGTTCACCTGGAAGTGATAATCTGTCTGGTTCTGTATGTTTTTTTATATCTGTATGATATTTTACAATTAATAAACACAGTAATATTAGCTGAAACTAGGTGACTGCTACATTATGTGTACCACTTCCTGCTTGAAACAAGAGGTCTTCATCACATATATATATATATATATATTTAATAGCCATTCATATCCTCCATCTTCTCTTGTACTGCATAGGAAAAGATTTCTTTACCCCTTTGTGTTGCTTTTTAAAATCCCAAGGAACAGTTAGCTTTGATACTGACTTTCACTGTAAAAAAAGAGTCTGCATGAAACAGATGGAAAATATAGTTCACGCCCTTTGTTGCTATGTTGTAAAGCTACTGAACTGTCTCCATGGAAGTAGATTATAAACATCCTTAATATAATATGCTTTGTCAAAGCTTGCACATTCCTGAGCTTCTAAAGAAATGTGGTGTTTGTATGTGTTCCTGATGTTTTTACTCTCTGTGTCTTCAATCTGCCATGAAGGCCTGCCAGCCTGTTTGTACTGTACAAAGGTTCAAGTCTTTTTTTTGTTCTGTCTCTTCTTCACTGATGCTTTCTCTTGAGATTTTTAAGAGCAAAGATGTGCTTTTTGAATTTCACTGCCCATGGTACCATAAAAAAAGAAAACAGAAGGTTTTAAATGCTTGCTTTTTTCAACAATTCAATTACCTTGGCACAGTAAGTTTCACTGAAACTATATAAAGGTAATTTTTTTCATGGTTCTGATTTTATGATGAAGTTTATGCCACAACTAGTTCAGAAGAACGACCTGATGAGCACACTTTTTTTTTCTTCTCATGAAGACACAAGAATAGCTGTCAAATAGGATATGTACAGCTGTCTTTTTAATGATTATGAATGCTATTATGATAACTGCATTTGTGATAATACAAAATCTGTATGAGCTAATATGTAAGTAGTGTTAATACAATCCCACAAATCCTCCCAGTGATTAATATGTACAGTTAGATAATACATTTACCCAGGCAGCACAAATTTAATTTCTTCATTCTGGAGGGATAGCCCTGATCACATTCTTTAAAATAACCTGTTGATCTGAACCAATGCTTTATAAGTTCAACGACTGTAAATCATAATTGTTAGGATGCAAGGAATTTTAGTCATGTGATGATAGTGCAACCAGATACAGTGAGCAAGGTATAAACAAACCAGAGGAGCAATTGTGAATTACTTTTCAGAAATTGCTCTCTGGATTGTCTAGGGGGGCAGTGGGGAGAGCTCTTGCAGTCAATGCTGCTATTCTTCCGCAGATCCTTCAGCTAGTGTCAGAGTGAAGTTGGCTGGTAGTGTGCTTTTGTTCTCACTTTCTGTCACAGTAGACTTTCTTTGTATGGCTAATGTATTTAGCTGTGATAACTCTAGAGAGAAATTAAACTGCTTTCAGTAGAAATTTGGCCTCTGGAAAAGTTCTGTGTGAAAAAATACAGGGGTAGATGTGGAGCTGGAGTTAGGGAACCCTTCTGGCTCTCACGAGACTAGTCCCTCACTGCAACAGGGCTTGAAACATATCAGAGGAGATGAGTGCAATGTGACCTTGAACTGTAACTGTTGTTCCTGTGCAATTCTTTGCATATGAAATAATACCGTGTTCAGCTAGTCTTACTAATGTTTAGATACACAGGCAGATGCTATTGCTTTCTTGTTATTTTATTTGTTAATGGTAAAATAGAGTTCATGGATAATTTTATTGACTTAGTCAACCAGGCATTATCTTGAATTCTCCTTTAAGTGGAAAGGGCTTGTGTGTTTCTGGCAGCCTTCTGACAGGAGGCAGTGTTTTGGTTTGGTTTTGTTTGTTGTTGTTGCCTTGGACAAGATCCATTCTTCATCAAAGACTTCTGTCTAGGTGGATTTCCTATGAAAAGTCACACTAAACACAAAAGGAGAGGATGGGACCTTTTGTTCTGTGTTGTGTGAACGTTAGAGACAGTTGCTATTTCTGCAATGTCTGGTACACCATTGAGTTAGTACTGGGGGAAAGAAATTAAAAGCAAATTACCAGATACACGTGATTCTAACAGTTGTTAAGGAATCCAATGGTACCAGCAGCTAGCAGTCTTTTAAGGCTTTCCTAAGTGTTAAAAAAAATAGGTTTCTGTAATTCAAAGTGCATTTTGACTGAAGAGGCAAGAATTTGGTATTATGACTTTCCATCTCTTGAAACTGAGTTATTGCAATTAATTGCAGGTTGGCATTATGTTTGAGGACGTGGTTATTTTACATGGATAACTGCAGATAATTTATACAACGTGGATCTACTATTTTATAATTTCTGTATCTTTAAAATCAAGGGACTGCTGAAGGTAAACAGTGGGAGAAATTCCGTTTTACTTTGCATGCTGTCTTGCATAAGATAAAAGCCTGCATAAACGCAAATCAGATTTGTGGTTGTATTTTGGGCCTGTTTTTGGAGGGGATTTGATTTGTTGTGATTGGTTTGTTTTGTTTTACCCCTGATGCTAATTGATTGGTAATTCATACCTAAAGAAAAGAAATCGATGCTGGCTGCATGACAGTTTTTGCATGTTAGGCTTAAATGAAACAGGGATACACAAAGTGTTTCACAGCAGTCTTTGAACATTCTCTATAGCCACAACTTTTCTGAGAGTCCCAGGTGTTTTCAGGTTTGGAGAGAACCACTACTCCAGCAGAGCTTTTGGAGAGGCAGGCCTAGGGGGATGTATGTATGTATGTCCTGCTGAATAGTCCTTCCCTCTTCTTTAGGTAATGTTTGTTCAGACTTCAAAGACTGCTTGAGGTCAGCAGATCATGTCCTCTGATTATCACACAGGGAGTCTGAGAGGGTAATGACTCCCTATCCCTGTTGTGTGTCATTTTCTTATCTATACAAAGGGAATGGGCAGTTTTTAAAATTAGGGTGAAAAGCACTGCAGCTCAAGTGTTAAACCTCGTGAAGGTTGCTGCTACAGGCTCAGTGGTCCTTCCGATCCCTTTTAAAGGCTGACAAATGTAAACACATGAATTACAGCCAGATTAGGCTGTTGGTGTCCCTTTACTTGTGAATTCCTGAGTGCTGGATGTACCTTATAGAACAAATAAATGGTCTGATGAAAAAGCTCCAGTTTTGGAGAGCTGGTCTCTCCAGCAACCTGAATGTGTGGGAGGAGGTACATAGCCATAGCCATGGCATCAACTGATGAATCTCATATAACAGCACAAAACTTCACACACTTCAGTGACAAATATGTAGCATGTCTCAAATGCCAGACTTGAGTAGGAATTATCCTGCTATTAAGACAGCTGAAATGTTTCCATATTAAATTACAAATAATTCTGTCTTTTGGATGTACCAAAGAGTTGCATGTTGTTCCTGTTGTGGAGCAATATTTTAAATAGAGAGTTCATCCACTGATGAAATTGAAAGTTCATCCATTGAAAGAGTTGGTGTATTCTATTGGCTGTATTTTTATCAGAATGCTGAAAATATCTGGTATTTTTAAAAACACTAGTCAGTGTGCAAGCCATGATGTTGCATACCAGTGGAGCCTTGAAAAATCTGTATTCCCCAGAACTGTACTGAAATTCACTTCATCAGAGCTCACACAAACTTCAGCAAAATTGATCATTGGCGCCTTGTGGTTTTTTGTTAGTTGTGGGTTTTTCTGGGGGGTGTCCCCCTGTTTCATTTAATTACATCTCAGTGCAGATGCTAGTTCATCAGTTCATTCTGTGTGTCAGGAGGGACTAAGGTGTTTCAGTTAACAAAATTGGTTAATTCTGTTCCTGGCTCTAGAAAATTCAGATTAATTAGGAAATCTAAATTGCAAACTAGAATGAAGAGTCATAATAAAATCTACATGAAAACTGTTCAGACACGTTTGTCCTTAGAGTTTTCCACTATTATTCCATTATTTTAATATGGTGTTAATTAGAAGGTGATATAATTTCTTCAGTCACTTACTGTAGCAGGAGATTGATCAAGAGGAAGATTCTGAACATGCTGCAGTATGGTTCTACTTGTGAGTGCTGACATAAATAGCAGCTGATCATCTGTGCTGTGGTGTAGCCTGTGTTCTTTGGCTTTATTTTTCCAAGTGAATCAGTTGATATTGGTGGTCTGAATGTATTTTCTTCATGTAAAGATGAATGCCTTCAGTTGCTTTTAGCTTGATTGGGGATTGACTGGTTTCTGTTTGCTCTACTTTTTCATTAACATTGATTTAGTAGTAGTGGCAACATTAATGCTTTATAGCTGTCAGGGGAATCTCAAAGATGATTTTGTAGTATACTCTTTGTGTAATACAGCAGAGTTGAAGATAATGGTATGGTACAAAACAAGAACAGTAAAAATGTTTTGTTACCAAGGTGAGACTAGTTGTTGTGTGTTGAAAAACAAGCAAAAGCATCCAGCTTGGAAAGGGCTTTGAGCTTTGTCTTGTGTGAGTCTGCACAGAGTGTGACGTGCTGCACATCTGTGTCTGGGCTTTGGAAAAGCCTGCAAAATCTCCTTTTAGGCTACTGCATAGGTGCAAGAAATGCTTAAAATCTGAGAACGGTTTTAAGTGTTAGTAAAAATAGATCTGTATCTGTGTGTCTGTGGAAGTTTATCAGTTGCTGTCTCCAGTGCTATGCCCCTACTGCATGTGCTTATCAAGAGTGAATAACAGAGATTTTTTCCAGTGATAGTTTAAGTTCTGGTTGAACTGGTGTCCTAAGGTAAGAGCTACCCCAGCTCATTCAGACAGAGAGGACATCTTATTCTTTCTCTGTGAAACTTTTTGTTGATGCACAGATTTATGCTTCTTGGGAGAACCAAAGGATGGATCATGCTTTATATTCTTCCCTTTTTTAATGAGTTGTGGTCTTCTGGATGGTAAATCATCAGTTACTTACTGCAGCTTCTGGAGGCGATGAGCAGAAATTTATCAGCTGAAATTTTTGCAAAGTCTTAAAGGCTATTCAGTTGTTGTGGTGGTTTGGGGTTTTTTTTTGTTTCCTATCATGTTTTGTCTCTGTATTTTTCTTCTACGGCTGTGAATCACATGTAAAATATAATAGAATCTGTAATAGCATCCTTTAGGCAACTGTTACATGAAGAGAAGAACTTACTGATTTGATCTTAGCTAGAGAGAGGCTCAATCAAAAGTAAACTGAACTAACTTATCTTTTAATACATTTGTTACCACTGTGGAACTGAAACTGCAGGAATATTTCTGTTGCATTATATTAGATGTAATTCCTGGAAATGGTCACACTTGAGCTTCCAGCTCATGTTTAATTTCCCAAGCTGGACAGTTATTCTACTTTTTTGAGGTGAACAAAATGTTCTGGTGTTATGAAAAAAGGATGTGTTTCTTAACCACTTCATTAAATATGTACTGTTGAAAGAAGGACAAGTTGAAAGCTGGTTTTTGGCGTGGAAGTAGGCTCAGAGAATGCTTTGAGTGTTCAAATAATTACTGCTTTTATTTGGCGGGGTTTGAAACTCAAGGGGAAATTTAGTATGTAGTGAAATTCACCCAGTTTCTTGCCTTGCTCAAAGTGAAGGTACAATTTGGTTTATTGTAACTTTTTTAATTATCCTGCAAGGTCCAGTCCTCTGAATTACTCCAGTATGATTGCCATGTGTTTCCAGCTGTCAGAGGAGTATCAACATAGTAGTGTTTTGGTGTGTAAGACACAGCTTTCTGTTCTCTAGCATTGCTTGCTAGTTAATTTCAATTCTCTGTGCTTTACAACTTTTCCTCCCAAAATAAATGTCACTACTACAACTTCTGAGATGCAAAAATGCAAAGCAGAAGCGGTACATAGCAGAGCAATGGATATCTTCCATAGTTTACCTAAGAGGCCTAGGACGGAGGTGGCATTTTAATGCAATACAGCTACTTTTGCTGTAAAATTTGTGATGAAGAAACTCTGTGCAAAACATTTTTAAAGAAACTTCAAAATGTCTTTACTGTTTGGGTTTTTTGTTTTTTTTTAATTGTGTGTCATCAGTGTCCTCTGAGACACTCGTGCTATGCTTTCAACAAATGGTCTCCTTCACTTCTGTGAGTTTAATGAATCCTGGAGCTGCACAGTGGGAGTCTTGACAGACTGGAAGTTGCATTAAACAGCTTTGGGTTTTTATTGGAAACATTGTCCTTGGTTCAAAGGAAAGGTAATTATGCTGCCCTGAAATGATAGTGGCCCCTCCTTTATTGACAGCACACCATCTGGTTGTGATAAATTACATAGCCCTGGCAAGCCTGCAGCTTTCTGGCAGCAATGGGTGACGTAAAAGCTTTATGTCCAGATGGCAGAAAATAAGAAATAAAGATAGTTTTTATAAATTACACACTTCCCTGTGTTTGGTGTCATGGTTTAACCCCCAATGAGTCACTTAAGTTTTTGGGTTTTTTTAGATATATCGCTAAAGGAAAATTTCAGAAAGTAAGATGGTGTATAGTGTTTTTTAGGAGCTAATTCTTGCTGCAAGGTAAATTCCACTAATCTTCTGAGGGAGAGCTTGAAAAAATGATGATGGAAATCTTGAGTATTTCAAGTGTAATTGGCACCATTTATTTTACTTTACTACTGCTAGTTTTACACTTAGTGTAGTTCTCACCTAGCAGTATGAACAGTGCAGATTATTAAAGGGTTTTTCCTCAAGAATTGGTTGTACTTAAATTTATTTGTTGCTGTAGCTTCAGGAAGGTAGCTTCTTTTTCTGAAAGCTTGCCAAGTAGTCAGTTTACATCTATAAGTAAAAGTTCAGAGTGCTGTTAGGTAGTTTGCTAGTGAATATGCTCTCCTGGCAGCTGCTACTTTTTCTTGCTGTCCTAGCCAAAGTATTATTTCTTCCTCTAACCTGTTTAATTTTATTGTACCATTTAATGATATGATACATTCATGCTCAGCTCTTATGCCCAGCCTAAAACAAACATTTGAGCCAATGGTGATTATTAAACAGAAATGTCTGCAGGAATCTTGCGGTAGAGGCAGTTTTGGTTCTCATAATGTCTGAATTAGAGCTGTAAGCAGGTTTAAGTGTTTGCTTGTAAAACATACTGCATGTGACTTCCTATAGTGTCTGATTTGTTGAGAATGTTGGCTGGTACCTACTTCCAGGCTTTATTTCAGAACACAATTTTAAATTCTCTTGCTACACATTTCTGTTTAGAAATGTCTTCCATTTGTTGTTTTTATTTGTTTTAAAAACATAATCACAGCACACTATGATGAAGCTTATTCTTGACAAGTTCTTCTAGTATCTTTTGTGAGGCTGATTGCTGCAGAGGAAAGCGTCATCAACTAACTCTGCAAAGCATTTCAGTCTTTTTTATTTGGGCTGAGGTAGCAGTAATACCACTCATTACTAGTTCTTCCTTTCCTACTACTGCTGCTTTTGGAGTTAGATCCTTGCAGTTATATTTGCACAATGTGGCATGAATAACATTTATCTTAGATTAGATGTAAAGGGGAAACACTTTGAACCTGGCATTGCTATGCTTATTATTTCTGTGGCTAGGCAGTTTGGACATGGATGTGGGGATTGGCCACAGGTTAAAATAACTCTGAAGCCAACTTGAGTTGTTACTAAAATTTGGTCAAGAATTCTATGTATCATGAGCAAGGTGCCCTGGCAAGTTTGACTTATCTTTTGGCTGCCAGGGTACATAAGAAGAGGATGTGTATTATTCTGGGGTTTGGCAGCTTAGACCTTCACCTTTTGTGGGCAAAATGCCTCAGCAGCTTCAAGCTGTTTAGGCTAATGCCTCATATATAATACGCACAGTTCGTGGATGAGCAAAAGTTACAAAGTGCACATTATTATTAGTCTCTCAAACCAACAGACTTGAAATTTTATCCTCTATTGTGGAAGACAGCTTAAAGTACAAGGTAGAACTAAATGTAAGTAATTGTAGTGTGTATTAATTAATGTGTGTAATGTTTTCTGCACCTACTAAATTTTAAGTCTTTGATAATTTTAGGATTTACCAAGGAGGGAAAGATTTTCTGAAAACTCAGAGGGTGCTCAAGCATTGGAAAACACTGCTCATGGAGGTTGTAGAGTCTCCATCTGTGAAGAAAGTCAAAACTCCAACTAGACCCAGTTCTGGGCAACCTATTCTAGGTGATGGTGCTTGAGCAGGCAGGTTGGACTGACTGATATCAAGATATTTATTCCAAGCTAAAGAATTTGTGAAAAGTGAAAGTGGTACCTTCCAGGTCAGTAACAGCTCTTTTCATCACTTAGGACATTTTATATTTTTGCACAGAGAATAATAAATCTGTGGAGCTTCTTTTACATTCCACCAAAGCTTTTTTCAGGGCCATAGGAAAGGTGCAGAGCAGATGTTTCCAGAGTCATTGTCTGTGCAAGATGCATCCTAAAATGACCTCATTGTATTAACACTTGTAATGATATCATTTCCTGATGCTTTATAGGTGATTGTTTGCTTATGGCCAGTTCCAGCCTATAGTCAGAGATCTGACTTGTCCTCTGATGAGATTCCTTCTGATGGTCTTTGACAAGCCAGTACAACATGTCAGCCCATCCTACTAGACCTGGCCAGTTGAGGATAATTCTAGCATCTCATTTCTTGGACAGACCCTAGATATATTACATATTCTCAGATCTGATTGAGCAGAATCACATCTGGAGATCATCAAAGCATTTGGAACGTCCATCTGGAGTTGAATAATGCCCATGTGTAGAGCGCTGTCACACTTACAAAGGATATGCTAATTAGTAAGCAGGCAAGACCCAAGAGGACATTCTTACCTTGCTAAGTAGGCTGTTTTGTGCCATGTACAAGCTGTTACAAGTTCTGGAGTAGCTGTTTGATTACTGTTTTTCAAATTTACCCATTGTTTAGATAGGTTTCTTGCATCTCCTTGGCCACTTATGTCTTTGAAATGCTATTTTCTTCATTCATTCACCCTGTAGTCCTGAAGTACCAAAGCAGTCCAATACTGTTTCCTTCAGTAAAAAGCTTCTCTAAGGCAAATTCCAGTTTTCATTCCTGCTATACTTGTATACCTCATAAGGGTCACAGTCATTTTCTCTTCTCTGAGGATTATTATTTTGGTGATCTTGCTGCAAAGGAATGACTGACAGCTTTTAGGGTATTTTTTTTTTTTATTTTCTTCCTAATGGTTGACTTTGATCCAAATCTTCTTGAATTTTCAATCTGTTTTTGTACTTCAGGACTGAAACTTCCAATAACAGAGAGCAATCAAGTCTTGTTAAAGGCTTCAGTTTATCAGTGGCTGCAGTCACTCCATGAACTATTAGGACTGATTGCAGAAGTCCTCTCTTAAGTATAAGCATGCTCTGCTAAAATATTCTAGCATAGCCCAAAATGACTTAAAAATGTCTTTCAGACACCTGCAGGTCCACTAATCCTATATTTCAGTCATGGCACGTCAGAATCCCTGCCACTGGTACACTATATGATACTGATGCTACATTTGATAAAGTAGCCCTCTTCATATATATTTTAAAGTCTTGGTTCTAACTGTTAGCTAATTGTAATGATAGAGACTGATTGGAATCTTCTATCCTGATTTTTGGACCTTTCTTAACACTTGGTATGTTATTTTCATGCATAATAACCTTCCTGTGAGTCCTTAGTAGATTACTGAATTCTGTAGTTTAAGGGACTGTAAAGGGCACATGTAAGGCTGAACTTCAGCCTTGTCTCAGTCACGTGGGGGAAGATGCAGGCTGCTATACAACTGTGCCAACTATGAAGGCAAAAAGTATAGAAGTTGATTACTAATGATGTGTGTGCACCCAGAAGATGAAACCTCCATATACACAAGATCATTAAAGAATTGGGTTATCAAGAAGTAATTTTCCTTCCACTTTAATGACTATGGATTAATAATTTCTAAGTTTCAGCTATCAACATTTGAAATGGAATGTACTCATTTTATGCATTTGCAGCTGTTACTAAATGTTTTGTGTATGATTGTTTTAGGAGCCAAGGTTTGCCAGATTTGAGGCAGGATGAACTGTTAACCTGTCTTTTTTTCTGTAGAATCAGTAGAATTCTACTGGTTGAATCTCTTTCTGTTTAAAGCCAGAATTTTCAGGATCTTATAAAAAGTATTTTTGCTGTAGAAAAGCTGACTCCTGTAGTTTGATAAATATTGGCTCAGTTTAAATCAATTGGTTTTAATACTGCCTTTACTAACTCCTTAATGTTTATTCATGCTGGTCTCTTTAGCGCATGTATCTTATTTCAAAGTCTTTCTGCTCACTTGATGAAGCCTGCTGTTTGAGGCAAAAGATGACTAATCAAATAATTATAATGCTATCATGGCTGTGCACAAAGGAGCACCCATTTTAGCTGATTTTATTAGTGTCATTTTGTAATGTCTTTGTGTCCCCATACTGCAGAAACTCTTTGACATGACAATGCTACTGCTTTGATATTTGAAGTGCGTGTGCAGCCAGATCTTTCAAGTTCTTTCATGGTCACCAACACAGATATTTAATTAATAAAGTAATAAACTGTGAAACGTGCTATTTTGAACAATTAGTAGGATCCTCTGGCAACATGTGTCTTTCTCTAGTTAAAGGGAGCATATGTGAAAGATGGGGGCAAACATTTTGGTAGGACCTATTGCTGTAGGACAGGAGGCAATGTTCGTAAACTAACAGAAGGTAAATTCAGAGTAGATATAAGGAAGATTGTTTTTTGCAAGGGTGGTAGAACACAGGCTCAGGTTCCCCAGAGAAGTGGTGGATGCCCCATCCTGGAATCACTCAGAGCCCCATCAGGCCGGGCTGGATGGGGCTCTGAGCAACCTGGTCTAGTATTAGGTGTCCTTGCATATGTCAGCAGTGTTGAAACTAGATGACCTTTAAGGTCCCTTCCAACTCAAACTGTTCTGTGATTCTAACAGATTGCATCTTTCCAGTCACATCAAACAACATGACTTCTTCTTGGTGAGAGCTGCATCTTTTTATGAAGTTCAAGGGGAGAGCAGGCTGCCTTGGAGTTCTCTAAATTCAGCTGGTAGTTGCAAACAAAATCAGAAAGTGCAAATATAAAAATACTCCTCTGGGCTCTGGAATATGCCAAAGGCTTCAATCTCACCAGTATATATAAACTCAGTGAATACACAATACATGCACCCAGCTGTTTTTTGGCATGCTGTTAGACTCCACTGGAACTATTTAGTTTGATAGCAAATGCAATGACCGATACTTAATATTAGCATAAATTTTGTTTCCCTGAGACATTTTACTGCCAAGAATATCAGCCATAACTTTTCTTTTCTCCTTTTTCTGTTTCTTATTCTCTTTGGCTTTACTGTTGCCAGTTTTTAAAATCATGTTTAGCTGTTTTCCTTTCTCCTTGAAAGGAGATTTTTACCATCACCTCTACAGTGGCTCCATACTGAGTCCCCACATAATCCAGGCAAATCCCCTGCATACAGTGTTGTTAAAAGCCACAGTTATGGGGTTAACTCAGAATGGTCATGAGCCAAGCTCTTCACTGCTTCTCCTAAAATAAATCGTTGTTTCTGCTGCTGCCATATGGCCAAGGAGCACGAGCTTGCAGCCATCTATTGATTTCCTCATCCATGTTTCCAAGTGCGCTGACTCTTAAACCAGTCTTCTCCCCCCATCTTATTTGTAGTTTCTTTCCTGAGTGGTGAACTCGGGAAGTGTGCAAGTATGTCAGAAGAGTAAATAACTTGTCTCAGCTGTCCTGTTAGCATCTCCTGGGCGAATTCAGCACAGCCTTCCTGTGTTGTGTTGCAGCCCTTTTGTGGGGAGCACAGGCTGTGAGCAGGTACTGCGGCTGGGGACTCATGGGGTGCAGCACTGGCCTCTAGTGGAAGGTACCCGGCCCTTTTGGTGACCTTGGGCCTGAGATAAACAGCCCAGAAACTCTTCCCATTCCCAAATTTGCGTTAAACCCGGATTCCCCGTCAGCCCTACAATAAAACCCAGTGAGTTGATTCTGTCTTTGGACTAGCTTGCTGCACACTATTGTTTGAGCTATTTAACAGTAATATCTTAGAGTTAAAGAATTATTCTCATTACTTTCTTTAGGTTTCTCTTTGTGCTTGGAGGTTCTCTTGGTATTTGCTGATGTGAGGTTGTTCTTTCTAATGTAAAACTGGGAGTATCTAGTATTCTCGTCCATACATTTTAATATTATCTCTGTGCAGTCTCAGATTACATTGTATAATTGTATATGCTAATTTTTTGAAGAACTGTAATGAAAATCTGCAGACAGCATCTGAAGGGCAGGATGTAAAATTCTTACTGCAAATATTGGCAGTGATGCAGTGTTCACATAAGCAAACTTGGAGGAAGCAGACTGAAATGTGGAGTCACCTTGTAGCTGGAACTTAAACAATAAAATAGGAAAAGTATTCTGAAAGATAAGAAATCTGTAGGTACTGTATAATAAAATTTTATTTATTACTTTTATAGAGTGACCTCTCAGAGGAAACCAGCAAAACTTTGCTTTATACCTCATCTTGTTTATGAGCTGTTGTAAATCGCTTCTTTTAGGCTGACAGAGTAGGCTGCTGTAGGAGGTCAGCTCTCCCTTGCTCTGTGTGTAAGGGATGCCTTTGGATGGGTTGTGCAGGTGAATCACTGTTGATCCCTCTTTCTGCCTTGGGGTGTGAGTTCGTGTCATGAGTCTGCTTTCTGACAGGTGATGTTACAAGTGTCTTAAAATCGGCTTGAAATCAACACTTGCTTGGTCTTTAAGCATCCAGCATTACAGCATTTTTAACAACATTGTGCTCTCCCTGTCTCTTAGTGCAACTTCTCCTTAAAAGGTAAAAGTTTTGGCATTTAATCACTGTTGAAATGGAATTTTGTTTAGTGTTGTTTTTTGGTTTAAAATGGCGCTCTACTTTCTCTGGTTTTAAGTACTCACTGTAGCCCCTAATAGGTATTACTCTGTTTCTAATCTGACCCTTGCTTCCTGTCAGATATTCATAAATTGTGCTTGCCCTTTCTACTAGTTGGCAAATCCAAAAACATTTTGCTATTTTTTTTCATCGTGCAATATTACTAGAAGTCATGCTTGACTTGTGCTTTTCAGGAGAAGCCTTCAAGAGGAGAGTTTTCTATATCTTCTATGAAAAACATGTTTATGGCAATTAAAGCATAGTAATGCTTTTATGCCTTCTCAAAAAAAAAAAGAAAAAAAAAAAAAAAGGCATTGGCTGTTTTGTTGGTTTTTTTAATGTTGAGGTATTTACAAGTATAATGTCCAGAAAACAACTTGACTTATTATGTTAACATTGCAAAAGATCTTCATAAGCCCTTGGGAGGCAACTTAGCTTCTGAAAGCTTAGTGGAGAATCTGTTAAATCAGCAGAAGAATATTGAATTCCTGGTTGAGATTTGAAAAATGCTTGTTTCCAAAACAGAATATGCTGAATTATGTCTTTCACTGAAACAGCCAACCAAAAGATGGAAATGTAGGAATAATAAACAGAATGAAAGTATAAGCCTTTGTGAAAACAAGGGGGTTTTAATGTGGAAAAATTTACAAGTTTGATTGTATAATAGCATCACTCTGACTTGAAGAAACAAACCTTTAGAGAATGGCATAAAGGCATTACTTAGCATCCCTTACCAGTTTACTTTTATTTAAGCACTTCCCAACATCTGAAAATAGAGGCTTTTTGAAGTAGAAATTGTATCTTGTTTGGCCCGCTGATAGCAAGACATATGGAGAAAAAGCACTATCCATGTTAATGAAATAGTGCTTTATCTTCTCTGTCATTGATGCTAGTGCTCTCAGAAAAGCAACCACAGAGTATTAGACACTGGTCCATATCCTTGCTGTGTAGGTTGTATGTAGCCATCGTCTGTTTGAGGAAACAGGACACAATGGCATCACATTGTTCTCTGTGCCATTGAAGTGGATTGTGATTTCCTTCTGTTTGTTTTGTTTGTTTTCTGTGATGGAAGACATTTAATTGTATACATGTCTGCTAAAAATTGTAGTAAGCTTTTACATGGTCTGGGATTTCTGTAAAATTGGGTTATAGGTTGGTAATGGAGTTTGGGAACAATGGTGGATGCTACAGAACCTACCCTTTACACAAACTCTTTTTATTCCACACAACAGTCAGTAAACATTAATGTTTAGGTTACAAAATACCTTTCAGCATTATTTATGAAAAAGCAGGTTGAGATTTGCTGTTTTGATCTCATTTCACCCTGTATGGATGCTGCTTTCCATTAGGACTGACCTGCTGAGAAGCAGCTCTGTGGAGGAGGACAAGGGGGTGCTGGTGGACAACAAGCTGTGTGTGAGCCAGCAGTGTGCCCTGCCTTGTGGCCAAGAAGGCCAGTGGTGTCCTGGGGTGCATTAGGAAGAGCATGGCCAGCAAGTCAAAGGAGGTGATCCTGCCCCTCTGCTCAGCCCTAGTGAGGCCACAGCTGGAGTGCTGTGTCCAGTTCTGGGATCCTCAGTCCAAGAGAGACATGGAGCTCCTGGAGCTTGTCCAGGGGAGGGCAACAAAGATGATCAAGGGTCTGGAGCATCTCTCTCAGGAGGAAAGGCTGAGGAAGCTGGGACTGTTCAGCCTTGAGAAGAGACAGCTGAGAGGGGGACCTTGGCAATGTACACAAGTAGCTGAAGGGAGGGTGCCAAGAGGAAGGATCCAGGCTCTTCTTGGTGGTGCCAGGGAATAGAACATGAGGCAATGGGCAGAAGCTGATGCACAGGAAATTCCATCTGAATATGAAGAAGAAATTCTTTATGGTGCAGATGACTGAGCACTGTAACAGATTGCCCAGAGAAATTGTGGAGTCTCCCTCTTTAGAGATACTAGAGACATGTCTGGATACAATCCTGTGCAAAATGCCCTAGGCTGACCCTGCTTGATCAGGGAGGTTTGATGAAATGACCCGCCTTGGTCTCTTCCTTACCCGTTCTGTATATACATGCACTCAGAGCTGCCATAGTCCCCATAAGCATTTAGTTGGCCAAGTACCTTCTTTTAGTTAGCTTGATTTTTATTTTTAGTTCTAAGAAAGACCAAAACTTGTTTAGTTCAGAGAAAGCATTTGTACAAAGAAGGGCAAAGTTTTATTGTATTCCCTGGATTGTGGCTATCAGGAGAGGAGAAGACAAAACCTGCCCAGGTAAGCAGTCCTACAAAATTCATAGCCCTCCTAGCAATCTAGTATCTGCAGAGGTCATGCAAACATCAGTAAAGTTGTGGTATTTGGCAGAGTAAACTGATTGCCAGATAAATCCCTTCCTTGACTTAAATAAACACTAAGATAAATGATTCTGCCTCAAATTAAGGATGGCACATTTATTAGTAGTTAATATAATGCTTCTCACCTCCAACACCTGGCAAGAATTCATAAGATGGACCAGCTTGAAAAACAGTGTGAATTACAATGGAGACTGAAAATAACTTTTCCATGAAGTATTAATAGAGTGTTTTCATCTTAAAGGTGCCTTATGGATCTGATATTAACTTGCTGTGATCTTCTTACAGTGATTTAAAACATCTTTAATGTGCACTTGACAATCTTGCTAATTAAACCTATTTCTTGTTAGACACATACTGAGTCTTACCAGAGGCTGTGTGCCTACTGTCAGACTACATCTTCACAAGTTCATACAGAATTCTTTCAAATCTCTGCTAATAAATGTTTTTATTTCCTTGATCACATAATGAAAACTGAACCTGAAGATGTTTTGATTGGTTACAGCATGAGGTGTTACTGAGGGACTGAGTAATTGGGCCAGTAAATATGTATCACAAGTGGAATGATTCTGCATGTACTGAATTCCAGTAAATTTGTATGAAGATTTTTTTTACTCTACTTTTTAAATTTCATCATTAAAAACAAGTATGTTTGTTTTCAATCAGTTTGTAAGGTGAAGGCATGAAATTTCTTAGTTTAGCCTCTCTTTCCATGTTGACAACAAAGTAAATGGGTTAAATCAAGGCTGCAATAATAAAACTCTAATATTAGTGTTGAGCATCTACAAGATTGGTTAATGAAAGAATATAGAGTAACTTCATCATAGCTGCCTAATGTGAACTGGTATTTGTTGACCAACAAGAGCTTGTGCATACAACTTACAGTTTCACTGATAAGGAGTAATTTTTCAAGATGTGTCCTACTATTTTGCCTTGAAGTCTTTGTAAGAACTAATTAAAGATGTAAACCTTTCTTTAATTTGGAATATCTTTGTTTTAGATCCAGGGGGCAGTGATCCCTAGTGTGACAAGCAGATAAAATCCTGCCTGTGTGTGGTTTTGCCCGTCTGAAGTTGGTTTGCCCCACTGAGTTCAGTGTCAGAGGGTAATCTGTCTGTGTAATGCAACATGCTTTTTATTTCTCAAGAAGCCATACTGATGAAGTGTTGCACTGTTTAGAACAGATTTGTGATTGCTCTCCAATTACTATGTAGAGATCAAGGCACGGGGAGGAAAACAAGTACATCCTGGTTGGACTGAATTTTCTTTTTTGTCCAATACCATCTATGATAGCTTATTTATCAACCTTAATTGATGACAGAAATGTTATAAATACTAGATTTTTGTGAGGAGGGTAACTTCCACAAATTCTTGGGGTTCTTTGTTCTTTGTAGAGATGATTTTTTTTTTTTTTAACATGGAACTGACAGACATCAGCTCTAAGAACTATTCTATTTTTTTTTTTCTTCACCCAAAGACTAAGTTCATCCTGGCTGTGCAAAAATTTTTAATTGCTGACCAATTGTTGTTTATTTATTAAACTGACTTCTGCAAATCTGGGTTGTATGAGAATCCTTAAGTATCTGGACTGTTAGTTTAATCATGAGCTTTTATGAGAGAGTGAGGTTAAATACAGATGACTTTCTCTGTTGATGTGTGTCATTGGTAAATCCATTGCAAAGTTTTGATGTACTGTGGTGGAATGTGCAGCTCCCTTTTTATCCTGCTGATAATTATAGCCAGTATCTTGAATTGTAGTTCAGTAACTCAAATTTCTACTTCAAGAAGAAATGTGCTTAAATATTTCTTCTGTAATAACAGAATCACACACTGGGTAAGGTTGGAAGGGTCCACAGTGGGTCATTTGGTCCAACCATCCTACTCAAGCAGGGTTACCCTAGAACACTTTCCACAGGATTGTATCCGACATTTCATTAATATCTGGGCCCCTCAGTTTAGGAAGGACATTGAGATGGTTGAATGCATTCAGAGAAGAACAACAAGGCTGGTGAAGGGTCTGGAACATAAGCCCTGTGAAGAGCAGCTGGGGGAGCTGGGGTTGTTTAGCCTAGAAAAGAGGAGGCTCAGGAGCTACCTTATCACTCTCTACAACTACCTGAAAGGTGTTTGTGGTCAGGTGGGGGTCTCTTCTCCCAGGGAACCACTGACAGAAGAAGAGGACACAGTCTTAAGCTGCACCAGGGAAAGTTTAACTTAGACTTCAGAAAAAATATTCTTCACTGGAAGAGTGATTGGGCAGTGGAATTATCTGCCCAGGGAGGTGGTGGAGTCACTATCCCTGGATGTGTTTAAAAAAAGACTGGACATGGCACTCAGTGCCATGGTTTAGTTGATGGGAAGGTGTTAGGTTAGGTCATAGGTTGGACTTGATATCAAAGGTCTTACCCAACCCAGTTCATTCTGTGATTCTGTGATACCCAGTGAGGGAAACTCCACAACCTCTCTGGACTATCTGTTACAGTGCTCAGTCATCTGTGGATGATCAGACTTGTGGATGTCAAGTCTGCCTATGTATTTTCTAACCCAATCCTCCTTCACCGTGGGAGAGTCATCTTTACAATACTCCTTTACCCTTCCTGGTCTTCTGGGTCAGAGATTCCTCAGGACTGGTGGTGTCAGTGAAGACCGATGTGAAGAAGGCATTCAGTAACTCTGCCTTCTGTGTTTCCTGTTTTCATTATAACTTCTGCCTTTCTGAGCATTAGGACCTCTAAAGCAGACACCTTCATAAGTGATGAAGTATTATTCAGAGAATCACTGTATATCCTGAGTTGGAAGGGACCCACAAGGTTCACAAAGTCCAACTCTTACGTGAATGTCCCATACAGGTATTGGACCCACAACCATGGCATTATTGGCACCATGCTCTAATCATCTGAGCTAATCTCAGGGTCCTTGTTTTATCCTGTGGGAAACTGTTCTGGCAAAGACATTAATTTACTCCAGTGGTTGCAAGGAACATGCATCTCATGTGCTTTCAGATTCATAATGGAGTACTTTCTGTAGGGTGTTGGAGTTTGGTTTTTTTTCAGGTACATGCTAGCTGCATTTTTAAAATAATATTGCTTACATTGTATATTTGTGATAGGAGTGTATTTCTTCCCTTTAGATGGCATGTGAACTTTACTTCTGATACAATGACAGCATGTTCTTTAGGGACGTATATGTGCACTTTAGACTAAATGATGGCCAGGCTACTACAAACAAGGAAATGTTTAAGAGCAATCTTGATATGACTGCAGTAAACTTGCAGAAGGGTATAGAAGTACAGGAAAAGTTATTAGTTATCCTCTAATTTCACTGTTGCTCTGTCAGTAGCTAGTTTAAGCCATTTACAGGACCCATGAGGGACTTGAGATAAGTTGATCTGATAAACATTTCTAGTTTTTTTAACCTTTTGAAGAACTCAGTTCCAGTAATCATCCCTTTCTTCCCCCTTTCCTTCCTTTGCTGAATGTCATCACATTCCAGTTTCCTAGATGAAAGGACATTACCAGAATCATTGCACAACTTCTATGCAAGTACAATTAACAGGGTGGTGTCGCATCTGTCCTTTTTTGCATGGTCTTAAAAATGCAGCTGCGTACTGCCAGAAAAGCCAGTTGCTGGAGAATTTATGCAGTCGTGACAATTTTTCTAGGCCTACAGTTGAGCAGTTGTGGACAAAGCTCTAACCTTCAGGAGATGCTTGGGCTGGGAATGGATTTAGAGGTCCTGTTTGGGTGCTCAAGCACTGCTTGGGTTGCAAGTAGGATTAGCAATGATACCTACTCACTGTTGTTTCCAGCACTGCTTGGTTTGTCTTTGTGGTCCCAGAAAACAAGGTGGAGCTGTACTAGCAGTTGACAGCCTGCTACACCAGTGTGTACCAATGGGTCTGAGCCAGCAAACATTAGTAGAGCCAAGCACTGGATATATATTTGCTGCATAATATTGCAAACCCTATTCAATTAGCATGTGGGACCACTCTTCCAAGTGTAGGATTTTGTAGTGGATTAAACATGATGACGAGTACTTGCACAGAAGGCAGGGAGAAAGGCAATTGGAGGACAAGGAACCCGTGCTCAATTTTTGTTTGATTCCCGATGCTTTGCTTCACCACAGCTACAGTTCTCTTCCAGTAGTAATGATGTGTGATGGGTAGTGAGCCATTGGGCAGAAATGCCACTTAATATGTTATCAAGTTCTTGGTAATATTATTGCAGCCACACATTTTCAAACAAGTAATAATTTCATTAAATTGTCTGATGGCTCTAAAGTGAAGTAAAAGCTGATAGACTTTTGAGACCCACAAACCTGAAGAAGGCAACATCTTCCGAATACATCAGTTGCTTTTAATAGGTGATTACATCTGTATAGAGAGCTGAAAGATTCGTTCTTGAGACTTGCTTACATTGCAAAGCATTCTTCAATCTGTAAGGACAAATCTAGAATCATAACCTGTTTTTATGGGAGTTTAAGGAAGACTGAAGCAGTTGCTAACTACAAATTAAGACTGATCTTTAATCTTTAGACTGGAAGGCTCCCACTAAAATGGAAAAGGGTATCAATGTATAGAGGGGAAGACCATAAAGATGATGAAATTCCTTATGCTTCATCACTTTAAACTCCATGGTTTATGGGAACACAGAGAAGATGTATGTATGATGAAAGCTTCATTCTTTGTCCTGGGAGAGGGGCTCATCACAGTAGCTGTGTATGTTACCTTACTACACTATATTGGTGGAATCTGATTTGTATTTTGATACAATTACACATCACTGACCTGACATATCATAAATTGGTGCATTTCTGTGCAGGAGATGTGCAGATGCAGCTTTCTCAGAAGGTACCAAAATAGCTTTTTATTCTGCATGTAGTTTGCTGTGGGCAGTTATGTATTTATTGATTGCCTCAATATTCGAGATGCAAGTAGTAGCTTTTGGCCCACTATTTTTAATAACTTGCAGTAAGCCTGGTTCTTTTAATTTTATTGAGTTTGTTCTTTTCAACTTCATTTTGCAGTCTGGGTTATTTAAAATGACCAAATAATTGGTCTGAAAACTCAAGAGAAAGCTGGGTCTGCAGTAGAGGATCTGATCTGATGTGAATAAATTAAAAATTTAATTTATTAAATTCAGGAAGCCTTTGTGTTTTGCTGAAATCTTACTGCTTTTTGGGGAAGAGGAATTAATCTTCTGGAGGAGCTCTGGGGGAGAAAAGATTAAGAAATAATGCTGTTAATGGAGAAGAAAAGATGTCTTAAGTGGCAGTCAGTGCTATTAAAAATACTAGCTTCTACCCACTAATGATGGCCAAGTTTTGCAAACTTAACAGGTTTCACCTTTTTTTTTCCTTATGCTCTGCCTTTGATGGGATTTTGCTTTTGATTGCCTGGTTGTGGGTGGAATATCTGCTACTCTTGGCAACAAATACTATATAGGTTCTTAAAATTGCATTTGTTCTGGCCTGGAGCAGAGCTGTGTGGGTGTTGGATGTTTCTTTGAGACCTGGAATTCCTGTTAGTTAATCACCTATGTTATCTACAGCTTTAAAGGAAGACGATTAATGTCTAGCAGGCACCTTCACTATGTGGCATAGATCTGCATGCTGTACATTTAATGGTTCAGTTTATCAATCACCCACCTGGGCAAGGCAGTGTTTGGGTAATCAGTTATCCAAAAATATACTTTGTGGACCAGAGGCAAGTAAGTTAAGTGTTACTTATTATAGTCTTATCAATGGCATAGTGCTTAATCTCTTAAGCACATTAGAGTATTAGCTGATCAAAAATTTATTGTGATCTGCTTAAATAAGATGATGTGACCCTTTTTCTGGGCAATACAGTAATATAATACAGTGTGCTAGGCTAGAATTTAATTAACTGATGAATAGGTTGTTCTATGCATATATCTGAACATCTGAAATATTTAAATTGTACTAGCTGTCTAGCATCTTGTGTACTAGTTTTGACAAATATCAAAGAATCCGTATGGAAATGGTTGAATACGTGAGAAATTGGCTGCTGCCACTTAAGTGAAGTGAGCTGGATTATCAGAAGTAATCAGTTTAATTTAAACCCAGCTCATTTTAACTGAAAAAGCTTAGGGAGCAGCCACGTGATAGTTCAGCAAAGAGATCTAAAGAGGAAAGTAGTAATTTACAGTAGTGCAGGCAAGCAGGATAAAATGTGGCGAACAACACCAGCTGATTCTGTAGGTTTTCCATTAATTATTCAAAGTGTAATCAAACTCTTCTTCAAGATGCAGTTGCTGGTGAATTCTGAGAAAACTTTGAATCTTGTTTAAAAGCAGGTAACTGCCTTTTTTTTTTTTTTTCCCAGGTACCTCTTGATTGAAATAAAACCTGATACAGAAAAATTAGGCAGTGCTTGAACTTGATATTTGTTCTTGTCCTGGTCCATTCAGACTTGTAAGGAAATGCATGATTAGTCTTGGCTTACATGAAGGAGAAGACACTGCAAATCCTAATTTGCATTTATTTTTAATGCTTCCATGAGCACAAGCAGGACATTAATGTCTTGTACTTTAGTTTTAGGTCTTGTATTGCAGGTATGGATGTGACTTAAGATAACTGAGTTTAGTCTCACCTTCAACTCTTTTCTAGGGAGAGCACGTGTGCAGCAGCTAGCAGAGAACACAAGATATTTCAGGAGACGACTGAAAGAGATGGGCTTTATCATCTATGGAAATGAAGATTCCCCTGTGGTGCCTCTGATGCTGTACATGCCAGCAAAAATTGGGTATGTGTGACAACATAACTTCTTACCCATCTTCTTCAAAGCTAGGTTGGTATAAGAATATGAAGAGTTTTCTAAATATCAGAAAATATTTGTTTGATTTTTGCTTTTATTATCATTACTGAATTGTATAAAATATGGAACCTTCTATAAGTGATCTTGAGAAAATCGAGGCTTGTAGCTTGGGTCATCAAGAAAGCACTTCAGGGAAACAATTTTGCCTCTATGTGTCATGTTTTAATGGTTGAGTTGTGTGTTTCCATTGTATTTATATGTAAAGTGTATAAATGTGCTAAAGAGAAGCTGAAATTGAGTGAAAATTACCATTAAAAGTCACTGGAGGAAGTCTTTCAACTAGCTCTTGGATCAGAAGGAGCCAGCATTTCATTAATGAACTCTGAAAATTAGGAAAGGAAAAGCAGCAGGGCAAGACATGATGGGACACAGCAACATGTATTTAATGAATCCCAAGTTTGTGAGAGGTCTAGATAAAGTTACTCGGGTATTTGTATTGTAAATGCTAAAACTGTAGCACATAGGTTTATAAATGCTTGCTGATTTGTGGGGTGCTGTGTGGATAATTCAGGCTAAAATTCTGCAAGGAGGATATATAAAGTATGTATCAAGAATTTTTTCAACATAAAATCCTGATTTCAAGGACAGTTTGGCTTTAATTACTATTTTTCAGGGTCTGTATAATGCAGTGCTCAATCAACCCTTTCAAATTTAGAAAACATAATTTCATTTTAAGCTGTACTGAACATCACTAGTGTTTGACTAGCTCAGGCTTCAGTCCAGCACTTTTTATGAATACATGAATATATATTAATACATTTTTATGAATATATATTTGTACAGTATTTTTCCACCCTTCTCAGTGTAACAAAGCTTTAGAAGGCCTGTGTTACCTTTATGGGTGCTGCAGATTGCACATCCAGCAGGCAGAGGCAGATGTTTCCACTGCCCAGCTTCTCTACCAGTCAATACAATCTTCTCCTTGGAAATGTTCATGGAAATATTTATTAGCTGAGCAGTTGGGCCAGTATCTTAAAATGAGCAAGAACAGAGAGCTCTGATGAGAGTTGACCCTTAGGATCTGCATTGGGTTTACTCAATCCTTTCTTTATCCCTTGTAGCCTGTTTTTAAAGTAGTTTGAGAGTACTAAATGCATACAAAATTAAGTGCATCAGGATGCACCTATTTAGAAGGAAAATAGTTGTGGCAGAAAATTTCAAAGCCTAGTAAAAGAATGTTATTTTTATATGTCCTTATAAACCTCTTAAGTTCATTGCTACTTCTCACAACAAGGTCAGTTCAAAAAAGATTAACCATTTCCTGTGGCATGTAGAAACACCCCCAACCGCAATGCCGTTACAGATCCAGCCGAGATCTTTGTGCCTCTCATTGTATAAGTCACTGCCACTACTTTCTTTAATCTCCTTAAGGATTTGTTTTGTTGAAGAAAGTGTGTGACAGTTGTATGATATTTTTGCAGCTTCCTTAAAAATATTTGGTGTTATATTAGATGATCTCAGTTTACTGTGGTGATTCAGTGGTTCCTTTGATACTTATAACGTGGTACATTCTGTGATGCAATAATGTACTTTAATCGAATTAAATTCATGAAAACAAAACATCTTGAAATTGCAGAAACATCCGCTTTGGGATATTGCAGCATGAGGGATTCCTTGTATAGTCAAACTTCTGAGCCAGAATCATTCTTTTCTATTGGAAAGATTTCCAGGCTTAGGTTACAAATCCATTTAGAAGCAGCCTGCTAAAAGTCTCTGACACATACAGTCTTTCATCTTTGTTAGAACTTAATACACTGAAACCTTTTGAGAAGGACTGCCTTGGGATTGAATTTAAAAAAGGCTTTTTTGAGCAGGCATTTCTGTCCCTAAAAAGAAAGCACTGGAAGCTCCAAACTGTGGTCTGACAGCCTTGCTATAACCAAGGCCTATGTAGGTTACCATACTGAGTCCTTCCTGCTCCTGCTCTGCCACCACTGGAATAACTGTGATGATCTCGTTCTCTCTTGGCAGTGCGTTTGGGCGTGAGATGCTGAAGCGGAACATCGGTGTTGTGGTTGTGGGCTTCCCTGCCACCCCCATCATCGAGTCCAGAGCCAGATTCTGTTTGTCTGCAGCTCATACCAAAGAGATGCTTGATACAGTAAGTGTCTCGTCTTCCTTCTGCTCATGCCTGCTAATAAAGATACAACAATTGTCTGGGGTTTGAACACTGGTTCAATGTTTGTTATGTGACACAGTTGAATCTAATCTTCAAAGCCCTTTGCAATAGAGCTGGCAATGACTCATCTCTTTCCTTGCTTCAACAGTGCAGAATGGCTGCTTAGAGTAAATCTCAGGACTTTTCTTGTCCTATTTTAAAAGGAGGCAGTCTCATTCCTGTGAGACAATGCTTTTTACCCTCTTTAAAGGCTATACCTTGGATTGAACTGGTTAGAAGGAAATATTTTGCATCTTCTGGCCCTAGATGCTAATGGTAAGAAAAAAAATAAAAATACCTGAGAACCTCCAAACCATTTCTATTTCTCTCAGAAGGAAGTGCATGATTACTAGTGAGAATTTTTTTTTCAAGTGATTACTATTCCTGTTCCTGTTTAAAGCTTCAGAGCACTGTATCTTAAATGAACCTGTCCTAGTGAGTCTGTACCACATGCAGGGGCCTTACTTTTACCAGCACTTGCAGAGGGGACAGAGGTCCCCTCAAAGGAGGCCTACATTACAGTTAGGAGATGTAGTTAGGAGATGCTGTCTTCAGAAAGTAAGGATGGTGGTAATTTTAATAATTAATAATTTTAATTAACTAACAAGACATGAAAGAACATTATATGAATAAGTCTCACTATTCTTAGTATGTCTTGGTGTGGTAGCTACATTCAATTTTGAGTCTTCTAAATAATCTTTTCTGATGGGCATGTGTCCATGGGCTTTCTTAGGCGTTGCCAAAGTTCTACATCACACTTTTTTCCCCACTTTGAGGGTCTGTGACTCAGAATATAAACTAAGATGAGTCATGAATTTGGGCTTCATGACAGTAGACTCTGTTCTATTCAGAGACTTACTTGAATCCCATAGGATAGTCTCAAAGAGCAGAGGTGTCCAGGACAGCTAATTGATCTTTCCTCCCCAGTCCTTCCCTTAAGAATGATCTATCCTGAATTAAAGGAGAGTGGATGTGATGGGAAGCCTGCATGGATGAACAAACCAATGAAAATATATCATGAAAGTGTATAAGAGATGCAAGCACAGACAGGTGACCAAGGAAGAATAGAGACACATTCCTGAGCATTCAGGGATGGGGTCAGGAAAGCCAAAGCTCACCTGGAACTCAGTCTGTCAAAGGACATCAAATGCAGCAGGCAAAGCTTTTATGGGGCGTTAGTAGCAAAAGGAGTAGAGAAAATGTGGAGGACTGCTGCTGAATGGCACAGGGGATCAGCTGATTGAGGAAATGCATGTTCAATATATTAGAGCTTGTCTGCTAAGAAAATTAATCCAGAGCAAAAAGCTGAGAAATGTGAGCAAGAGGCAAGGGTGCTCAGTGCCTTTTTTTGTCTCAGTCTACTGTTGTGACTTAGGAATCCTGACACCATGGGATTAGTGGAAAGGTATGGAGCAGTAAAAACTTACCTTTGGTGTGAAGGAGGCTCCAGTAAAGGAACATTTAAGCAAAATGAACATGCACAAGTACATAGGATCTGGTGAGCTGCACCCATAAGCATTGAAGGAGTTGGCTGTGACTGCAACGCCACTCTTGATTATCATCTTTGGAGGAAGAGTGTGTGGTGCTTGGAGGAGGCTCCTGAGGACTGGAAGACAGCAAATGTCATCTTATTTAAGAAGGGCAAAAAAAATGTTGAATAGCCTTGCTTTTATCTTGAGAAGATCGTGGAGAAAAAAAATCTTGAAACTATTTTTGAACATTTTGTGGACAAGGTGACTGGGAGCAGTCACGGAGGAAGGGGAAATCATTCCCAATGTCCAGATATGATCAGGTGGTAACACTTCAATATGTGCACAGCAAATAGGATATCTAACAAATATTTACTAATGTCTTGTAAAAAAAATAGACTCAACCTTTTCACACTTGGCTGCTGCAAAACTTACCTAAAAATCAACAGCTTAAAATGACACACTTTTTAAATTTAATTTCTGTTAAAAAAATTAGTAAGGCAGTGTGTGGTGTGAGCAGTGTCATAATGTATGTGTAGTGTCATTGAGTAGTATGAACCTGCTGTGTATCTGTGGTTCTGTACTTGCTGTTCCTGAGCTGGTTCTGCCTTGTGAGAGATTGCCTAACATAACACTCCAACAGCAGACTGCTCAAGGAATTCTTTCCCAGCTACTTGTCCTGCTACTCTTCCCTTAATTATCTTAATTTAGTTGTTTATGTTCCAAATAAAGGTTTTGAACCAGCATATTCAGGGAAGACCCTCTCCTTTGCTTCCTTTCCCCTTGTATAAAATAAATAGTATCAGACTTGGCTCAGCATGATAATAGACCTCAGTTCATTGACGCAAACTTCTGAACAGGTGGGCATGGAGTGGGGATGAATGGGTAAGAGATAGAAGGATGGAAAATAGAGGAAACTGAAGTCTCTGAAATCATATTACTGAAAATTGAGCTGGAACTGAAACTCTACAAACTTGATGTGTGGGCGCTACCTGAGCAATTGTGCAATTTTACAGTAGGTTAGATTCTTGGTCTTCTCTTTTAGTGACTAGCTGGGCCTTTGCCACAATAAGCTTCTTTTGTAGGGTCTGTATAAGTACCACGTTTGCTCTCTTTGAAAATCTATCTGTAATTTTTATTACTCTGCTTTAAAAACCTCTTTTCCTGTCAATTCTTTCTGCGTTTTCTAAAAAATATTTCAAATTTTTTCATTTAACATAAGACTCATTGCTAGAGTACCTCTGCAAGTGTTAAATGTATTAAATTGAGGAAATGCATGTTCAATATATTAGAGCTTGTCTGCTAAGAAAATTAATCCAGAGCAAAATGAGGTGTGAATTTTGAAGTGAATGAAGAAATCCTGATTTAGCTCAGTATGTGGAGGCTTTTTTCCAAGTTAGTGTAACCCCCTTTATGGTTCAAAATAGCTGCATGCTCAGAACCCAGAGCATTGGCAAGAGGAGTTAATAAGGAGCAAGTCTTTGTGTCAGTGACTTTGTGCTGTGTTTTCTTGTGATGCAGTGAAAAGGGATTGATTTCAGGCAGCTAATCATTAAGGCAAACCTGAGGTCTAATTCCTCTGCTAACTCTGGCAACACTATCCAGCGGAGGAAGAGCTAAAATGAATGGACTTGGGGAGAGCTGGCAGAGAGCTTCTTCAAGTCACTGACAGAGAGGACAACTTGGTATCCCATTCGTGTATTCATGAATGGTAGCTAGGGCTCTTGTGGTATTTAAAAAAAAAAAAAAAAATTATCCAGGTTTGAAGCATAGAGAAGAGAAGCTTGTCTTGCAAATAGTGATATTTGTAATGCTTCTTTGTTCTTATTAAATACACCCACATGGTGAGGAACAGTTCTTAGTTAAAATTTTAACTGCTTTATGTAAATAAAACTTCCTTGCCTAAAAATATTTGGCGTAGGATCAGAGTGAAGTCCCTCATAACCTGCATCGCTGTGGGCTGTGCTTTCTTTTCAGTGATGAAAAATATATTACACTCTCCTAAAGTCAGAGTACACCAATGCCATTTCCTTTGTAGTCTTTGCTGGTCACATGGCCTTTTTTGTTTTAAATTAATAAAATCCTAAATCTGCATTCAAGAATAACAGTTAACATACTCTTTCAACAGAAATTCAGCTTTAAATTGCTTCCATATGGGATCTTTACTTAAAGCTCTGGCAGACTATGCCCATACTTTTGTTTTGTTCTGTTTTGTTTTTACTGAGGTCCAACTTCTGGGTTTGTAGTTTCCCCAGATTTTAGAGTGCAGAGGTTTTTGCTGCCAGATACAACAAGCATGAAGGGCCATTGTTTAAAGAAACAAAAACTTGAACTATCCATCTAGGAAGAAAAAACATGTACAGCTATTAACCTCCATCTGCCAACTGTCCTCAAGAGACAAGCATTTGACCCAGATTGAAGCATTAATGTTGAATTAGTGAAATTCTGAAGCAATGCTGAATGTACCTATCTCAATAAATTTGCAATTCAAGGCAGTAAAGAATGCCAACCTTTGAATTCAGAAAATCACATTGGATTTGGAAGTGATCTTCAGAATTATTTTTGTCACTTGGCTATATAAAATAACTAGCATCATATGCTATCACACATTTGTCTGCAGCAACTGATTTATTTTTTACTTTGCTCTAGGAGTGTTCTGTAGAGAAATGAAGTTTAGGATTTGGCTTTTAACAGACCCTATTGTGTGTGGACCGATGTCTTATCAGAGGTTGCAACATAATGGAAGTATGATTAACTGAGTTGGGACTTCCCTCATTTCTTATGCAAGCAGATGTTTAATCTCTGGTAAACTTCAAAATATTTGAGTTCAGGTCAAAATGGTGAAAGGCTGTGCTAATTCAGTAGCAGTGTTCTGGGTCATCAGTTGCTTGAGTGTGGCCTTTGAGGCAACCTCAGTGGGACTTGCTTTCCAAGGAGAAAATGCTTGGAGTCCTACCCAGAATAATTTCTTATTTTTCTTTCCTTGGATTGTCTGGCAAAAATCTCCTGTGCCATGCTGTTTTATGACACATAGCTTTCATCTCTAGTTGTATGAGGACAATGCAGATTAACCAAATGTAGATGTAACAGATGGATCTATAGAACTTGTTAACTCACTATTGTAATTTGTCTTTGCTATTTTGCAATTTAAAAAGTACAGTAGATCAGGTTTGCTAACACAGGTTGTTTTCAAACTGAATGATAAGGAGGAGTCAAACCTCAAACAAAATGTACATTTTTTTCTATGTCAGCTTCATTGCCTCCAGGAAGGGAAGAACATTATTCTGTTTTTCTACCTATGAATAGTCATGGGGTTTGCTGGATATTATGATCCTGTTCTGGAACTGGAATAGTTAGATGGATGCATAGGTGCTCTCAGTTAAGTGACCAGTGCTGTTTATGTGGTCTCAAAATTTCTGAACGCTAAAATAAAATAAAAAAATCCTATGCACTTTTGAAGGTACCAGCTTCTAGCATAGGAAAAATCTCAAGTGAAGTGTCAGAATAGTCTGCAGGCAGGCATAAAGGAAGATGTGTGGATAACTTGCATCTGTCTCCTCTGCTGATCTGCTGTGGTCTCTTTGTCAGGCTTTAAAAGAAATCAATGAAGTTGGGGACCTTTTGCAACTGAAATATTCCCGTCGCCGTTTGGTACCTCTCTTGGACCGGCCGTTTGACGAGACAACATATGAAGAAACAGAAGACTGAACTCCCTCCATGTGCCTCAGTGGGAGGGACACACCCCATGGGACACTCCGTGGCACACAGGCCACAGCATCTGAACACACACTTATGACTGCTTAGTATAAGAGACGTTTCCTCACAATACTGAAGTGGCCACATCAGCTCTAAACGGCATTTTGTAAATAGGGAGAGGAGAAAAAAATTCTTTGATTCCTGTGTCTTCAGGGTCTGGCCCTAGAGGTGCTTGGCTTTATTTTTTTCTTGTTGCTTTTTTTTTTATTTATTTGTCTCAATGAGTTCACAGCAACCCAAGTGGCTGTGGCTGATTAGTTCAGACTTTGTATGCACCATTAGCCTCCCAAATGCTGGCTGAGATGTTGCAAGCATGTGTGACGCTGGCATGGCAGCATTTTCAGTGTCACTGCTAGGTGTCTGATCTTCCCAATAAGGAATGAGCTGACCTGTCTGTTTCTGAAGACTTCCTAGAGAAACTGTTGATTGCTAACTTTGACATATTTAACAAGATGGATAATCAACCAAAGTTGTTTTTTTTCATTTGCAGTTACTTATGTTTAAAACTTGAATTTAGCCTTTTTAAAATAAATGTGTTGTTGACATGTCACTGACAGGACCATTGTTCCCAAACATTATTTAGTTTTGTAAGCCACTGGCAGAAGGAATTCTGGAACTATAGCCTCTTTTCCTTCCCAGTATGGATATACCAGATTGTCTCCTGGTTTTGACACTAATTGTCCCTTTGATAAGAGGGTAAGTGATGGAGAGAGGTTTGTTTTGTTTTGTTTTTAATACTTCTGTTTTAAAAAAAGAAAAAAATATGGGTTGTGTGTGTTGCTTTCTCATCTTAAGGTTAGTTTCTCTTGCTTTAGAATTATCATGAAGTCATGAAAAAGTCACTAAGTTCTAGAAGGGTGCTCTTGACTTTAAACAAACTAGAGCAAGTCTCATGCTTTGTCTTAAGACTAAGCCCCCTCAATAAATAGGCCTATACAAGGGGTGACTATTAGGAGAAACATCTATTTAATGGAGATCTGTGAAGGACTGCTGCCCTTTACCCTGCTAACTCACTGTTTCTTGTCATCTGTGAGGTGCTCTTCACTGGCCCTGTTATGTTTATGGACAGCTTGAATCTTGTAGTCATACATTATATTTTGGCTGGCCAGCAGAGTTCCCATCGGCAGCTGCATGTCTGTAGGCCTTCCCTGAAGAGAGAAAATGTCCTCATAATTGCATTTAGTGCAATATCTTTATTCTTTTGTACTCCTGTAACTGATCAACACTGCTCAAATGAGTGTTCACTGAGCCAGTTGCTGTTTGGAGTCTTTATTTGCAAGTTTCATACTGTCCTTCTGTTTCAAATAGATGCCTTTGCTCTAACACACCTTAGAACTGGTCTGCTACTTAGTCTTTACATCTTGAGTTCTTCCAGGGAACAGAATGGATCAACAGAAAAGGTACCAAAAATTTCAAGTATGAGTAAATTGCAGTGCAGTTTGTTTCTGTGATTTTTACTTAGACATAAACGATTTCTGCAAAGATAGAAAAATGTTAACATTTAGCAATTAACAATTGTTAACACTATGTCAGTTGGGCCAGCGCTTCAGTTTGGGTTAGCAAGATACTTTCTGCAGGTTACGGAGGTTTTATGAACAGACCCATCATCACAATACTAAAGCAGAGAGCAACTCAAAGCTCTTTGTGTGGTGCTGAAAAAAAAAATTCATTATTTTAAAGTTCTTCAGTGTTCACTCTGCAGCTAACAGGGAGGGAGTGTTTTGGCCACTAGAACCAAGCAGTTCTGCAAATACATGTGGTGAATTAAAGCAGAATTGGCTTCTATTTTATAGATTATCTAACTTCATACATTTTAATATAATGGAACTTCAAAACACCAGTTCATATTTTAGCATTGGATTTCAGAAATTTAATTACATGAGAAGAACTGAAGAACTGAAACTGACTGTTTGAAAATAGGTCCAGATAACTATTTCTGTCTTAGTCCATTAACGTTGGTAGGCTCTTCTTCTGAGCTGAGTGCAGAGTCTGAGAAGTCTGTATGTGCAGCTTGGATAGCTATGAAATAGTCTCACGTGTTCAGCCCGAGTGAATAAACAGCAGTTAGCTGAACTTACTTTCTCACCCATGTTCTGCCCAGGACTAGCTCTAACATTCCAGCAGATTACCTGCTTTCTGACTTCAAGAAGCTTTACCTCAAAGAATTATTGATTTTTTTTTATTTTTTTTTTCCTCTCTGGATTGTACTAGGGAACAAGAGGAGGTTAGTACAGGAAGCCCTGACTTCAGCCCTGGTTCTGTTAACTTGATCAAGAAATGGTTTAAGAGCAGACAAAACTGACCAATTTAAAGGCTTGGATCAATAGGTACCTGTTTATAAGCATTCACAAGTGTACAGTGGGTTTGTTTGCTGTGTAGTCGAGTCAGTTTGGAAACTGTGATGTATTAAGTTTCAAGTGGGTTATCATAGATTCTACAAGTGTTGAATCTTAACCTTGTCTCTAGAAATCAGTTTTAGAGCATCTTGACTTTGGAAGGGAGAGAAGCATCTGGAAAAATCTCCATAATATATATAAATCCTGTGTAATACTTCTGAAATGGTCAGTGTTGAAAAATTAGTAGTGTCCATTTGGCTTCTAGTTGCACTTGGTGAGGAAATTGTGTTCAAGCTTCTGCATTTTAGTATCTTTCTGCTGTGTCACGCTGTCTGCATATAACTTTGAATTTTGGGTTACAAAGACACTTCAGAAATAATTCTGGCAGTTAGCATTTGCAAACTGCTTGGTTACATTTCAGCCTTGCCATATCCTTTTTGGGAAGCAAATCCACCCACTCCTCTCTGAAGCCTTTTGTTCAAGAGAACCTGTTTTGCCAAAGTCTGGTAAAAATAATGAAACCTGTTGAAACTGCTTCTGAAAAAGTAAGAATTACAAGTCCAAGATTTCATTCAGTAATTCACTAAGATTGAAAGCCAAGAAAGCCTTTTTGCATCTACTAAAAAAACTCCAATAAGGGTTTGTGCTAGGCAAACCTACATCATATATGCTGTCACAGTATGTGTAGGATGGATTGCTGCTTTGATATTTATATACTGACCAGAAATCTGTCTCCTTTTTCTCCTGGCAGTAGAAATGAATGAAAGAACCAATCTTGAGAGATCACAAAGGAAGAAAAGCTGCTTAAGAAATAAAACTTCAGTCCCTGCCAACTTTTCAGAGACATTCTAATTGAAAATGACTCCTGGTATTTCTTAAGAGATGCAAAATCGGAAAGAAAATGAAGGCTGCTTTTGAACAAAGGATTTTGCCCAGTACTGTATATTGGCTAAACTTACTTATAAATATACAATAGTTACCTTCCCAGTCCCTCTCTGAAGAACTAAGCAAGCAAGTTTTTGCCTCTTTTCAGCAGAGTAAAGAGTTTAGAACCATTACTGTTTTTAATGCTAATGGCCATATTCTTTCACTCATAAGAAAATTGAGAAGCTCCTATTACCGAGCATCAGCAAAGAGTGGGAGATCTGCTTCTTGTTAGAAACTGGCCTTCCCAACTAGATCTTTGTCTTAAGGAACCTGATTCATAGTTTTCCTTTAGTTCTTTGGCAGAGAAGAAACCAATTCTTTTGTGTCAGAATATTCAGGGCCTTCATTTTTGTCTTTTACATGACACAAACTTTTGTATAGTATGCATATGGTATATTTAATTCTTTAGTTGCTATATCTTTTCCATTCTAAGTAGCATCCTTAATGAACAGTTCTGGTTCTTGAGTTGTGGGTGTAGTATAGTTCTGCTTTAGGCAAAGACTCAGGAGTTGACCCAACATCTGAAGGAATTGCATTATTCATCCTCTTCTTGCTGTTTCCTCTTAAGACTGCAGATGTGGTACTCACTATCAGAGCTGCACCTTCACAAAGAACAGGCGAGGGAAGTGTGCCCATAAAATCAGCAGTTCTGTGCTGTGTGAATGAAGGACTGATACAGCAGAGATGGAGAGAAGTAGGGTAGTCAATCATTGCTTATTTTCAGCTGTACAGGGATTTTTCATGTGTGCTTGAACAAGTATCCCTAAATCAGGAATGCAGCTTTCAGTGCCTGAATGGACACTCCTCTAAAACTTTTCCACACCAGGTAAATATTTCTTCTCCTTCTGTGCAAAGTCGTATTTCTTTACCTCTGAGAAACATTTGGCTTACAGCTGTTTGCTCACTCAGAAGCCATGTTATCCATTCAGGGAGATAGGAGAGGCTGGAAGAAAGTGTGAGCATGACTTCATTTCATCTAAGAGAAAACCTTGCAGCACTGGATCTGGAGCACTTTGCATGAGCCCCCTTCTTGCATCACAGAGAAGGAAACTTGTGGAGATGTGTCCCAATATGCAATGCTCAGTCAGAATGTATACAGTTTATATATATTATTTTTACAGTTTATATTCAGCCTATGAAAGTGTCAAGCAGGCTGGGATCTGTGTGGGTGGCACCTTCTGCATGGAGATTTGAGGCACCTGCAGTCTGTTCTGTTTTAGCACTAGTGAAGTGCTGAGCTGTTCAGTAATGCTTAGTATGACCCCTCAGCGGGTGCATTGTTGGCTTTGGTGCTGGACCTGACACCCAAGTAGCATTGGACCACTACTTGGGAAAAGCAGGAGTCATTTGATCTGCATAACCAGAACATGGTTTCAAAAAAAACCAAAAAAAACCCAAACTCCAATGTCATTCTGATCTCTTTGTATTCCTGTAAACATTCCCAGCCTTGAAGTTGTTCACCCGTTCAAGGATTCAGATTGTAATACTAGAGCACGAACATAAAGTGTGTGGAATAGCGTGCTTTACCTTTCACTAAAAAGAGAAGTATTTGCTGCAGACATTGGAGCTGTTGTGCTTATATCCCCAAAAGGGGCTGGGTGAAGCAGGTGGTGACTGTGGTGTGTGTTGAAGGCCTTAAACTGTGATTCTTGGTATGAAGAATTAATATTAAGACTGACCTTGAAGAATGCAGTGGATTTTAACCCATGGAAAAATACTCAGTGCTCTTAGTTAAGCAGTATGCACTGCTGTTTTCTTGGGAGGGAGAGGTTCAAAACTCAATTTGTATGTGATCCTGGCTAGCAGCTGTTTAAGGAGATGTCTGTATATGAGAGCCAAAAGTAGTGCAGTTCTCTGCACCAACATTCCTATGTAGCTTACATAGTTCCTGTATAGTTCCATCCCGAACTTGTTCCTGGGCTGCTGAAAGTAGGGAGACCTACTGAAACAGTCAGGGACTTTGGAACCAGTGGCAGCTAGCAAATTCATTTCCTCAACAGCAGGTGAACAGGTCTCACATGAATATGCCAAGGCTTGGTGCTGTTCCAAAAATACCCATGGTGAGGTGAAACATGCACCAAACCATCTGACCTTTGTAAACTTTATTTTTTCTTTTTTTTTTTTGCCAAAGCTCATCCTATTCAGACAGTATTTCTGCTACCCCCTAATGGTATATTAAGCTTAATGCATCTCTAGCCTCCCAATATTAACTGCAGACCCATTTGAGAGAGAACTGAGGAATGCTGGAGCCTGAGGCTTTAGGCTAGCAGCCCCAAAGCCAATGGTGGCCCACATTTCCACAAGCCCTGGGCAGAATCACTAAGTCACAGCACTTCATCTTAAATTGCACTGTATTCTTATGCCTCTGTGTTGCTATAATGTACATATATATTGGATTTTTTTGTAGATAAGACATTTTAGATAAAATTTTTAAATGGGCTCCCCCCAAAATATTTTATGCCAGATGTCTAATTTTTTTTACACTTGTGATTAACATGAATATGGATGCTCTGTGGGCAGGGAAAAATACAAATGTATGGTACATTGGCTTTAAAAAGGTAACAATGCATGTTTTAAAAAAAAACACTGGAGAAAAAAAATGCTTGGGGAAAAAAATCATTCAAATCTATTCTATGTTCTGCGTAATAAAGACTTTAAAAAAAAAAACCTATATAATTATTTTGGCACTTTTTTTCTTAATGAGGCTTTTCCCTGTTAAGGAGACTGAGCCCTCTTCCTTCCCAGTCCCTCTCCCAGCCATCCCCAAAATAAAAACCTCAAAACAATTCAACACACAAATTTCATACTGGAATGACTTGGTAAAACCATAGCCTGTTTGAGAGCTCAGAACTCATTGTTCCCCTCTAGCCTTGTACTCCAGAGCCAGGAAACCTTGTGAGAGGGATGCTTAGCTGGTTTTTGGCAGTCTCTGCTCCATCGTACAGCAGCAGCTTTGATGTGCAGTCTAGAAAAGCCACTTCTGTTGCAGAGAGACGCCTGCAGTTGTAGCTGCTGTTGCTGACATGCAGCACTCCCACGATGAGTGCCCGCTCCAGCTTGGTGCTGGCCCCAAAAAGCTGCTGTGCTTGAAAGCTAGGCTGCTACCCTTGGGTGCTGTTAGAGTGTCAGGCTGCTCTCAGCTGCCGTGCTGCTAATGAGATGTTTGAAGGGGCTTCTTGATCCATCTCGCATGGGATTCTTGACCTCACATCTGTCTTGCAGTTTGTGTCTTGTTTTAAACATTTCGTCCATTCACCTCAGCCTTAAGTCTGCATAAACCAGATGTCGGTGTTTGAAAAGGAGATGCAGGTCCTGATTTTAGCTGTGGGTACACAAATGCGCCCAGGTGATTTGCAGCTTTGTGCTAAGGCTGCTGTAGAAATGCTGGGTTTTCCCTTCTAGGTCTCACTTTCTTGGACTGTGCCACTACTGTCACTTCTCCTCATTGGGCTGCAAAACCTCCTTTCAGTGTCCTTCCCTAATAATTTCTTATAGTCCTTTCCCTAATTTCCTTCAAAGGCTCATGAACGCCTGTGGAAACCCTGGAAAAGATACGCCCCCAGTAATCTCCATGTTTCCAGCAGGCTTTCAGGGCTGGGTAAGATGCTGCCGGCGTAGAAGAGAGCAGATCATGGAATGAAGACCTTTTTTGAGATATAGAAACTTTCTCCCGCAATTCGGGAACAGCCGGGGCTTTCACCAGGGAGCACAGAGCCCCGTTTCTGCCTGTTGCGGGCCGGCCTGGAGCGGGGGGGGCCGTCCCCCCTCCCTCAGAGCGGCCCCAGGGCTGGCGCTCGGAGAAAGGGGAAAAGGAGCGGCTTTTCCCAGCTCTTTTCCCCGGGGGCGCGGCGGGAGGCTCTGAGCCCCCTGCCCGGCCGCGTCCCGACTCCCGCCCCTCCATCCAGGGCGCCTCCATCCTCCCTCCCCGCCTCGTGCGGCCGGGCCGGAGCCGCCGGGGCCCGCGGCCGCCCCGCCCCGCCGGGAGGGCACTGCGCCGGCGGGGCTGCCCCGGCGGGAAGCGCCCGGAGCCGCGGGGCTTGCGCGGGGCCGGCGCCGCCGAGGCGCGGAACAAAGAGCCCCGGGCCGGGCCGGGCCCGCCGCAGGGGCAGCGCCCCGCGGGCACCGCCGGCTGGAGGGGGCGGCGGCCGGCCCGGCCATGCAGCTGCCGGGAGGGGAGGAGCGGAGCGGGCGGTGGCGCCCCGGAGGGGGCAGCGCCCGGAGGGAGAGGGGGGAGGTCTGGCGGTGCCGGCAGCCTCAGAGCGGGGCAGGGGCGCGGCGGGGCCGTGCCCGGGGCTGGCAGCCGCGGCGGTCGCCCGGGAGGGGCCGGACCGCGCTTCATGCGAGCAGGAGCCTCTCCCCGCCGAGCGGCCTCCCGTCCGCACTCCGGTGCCCGGCGTTGCCTGTAGAACCGCGGCAGCACCGGGGAGTGACTCGGCGAGGGGAGGAGAAGAGGAGGAAAAGAAATCGGATTGCCGAAAGGATTAGGAAGTGGGGTGGGGAGCCGAAGCTCTCTCCCTCCCTCCCTCCCTCCCCGCACACATTTGTGAAGCTTTTCAGAGTTACCCTTCAGCATCAGTACCGGCAGGCGACCGGCGGAGCCGCGACAGCGGAAGGTGCTCGGCAAACTGCAAGAGCGATCAGAGGGAGCGGAGTGGCCCGGGCCCCTGCCCGCGGGGCACCGCGCTTCCCGGCTCCGGTGGCTTAAATATATATAGACAAGATATAATTTATTTTTTTTACGTTTTTACTGCTCCTCTCAGAGGACAGGATTTGGAGCATTAAGGGCGGGCGTGCTGCCACACCTCCCGCCCTGGACGTACGAGGTGGAGAGAGAGGAAGGGAGAGATGCCTCTGATTAGAGGGAAAGTCGTGCTCATCCTCGGATTCGTCTTCCTGACAACTTTCTTGGCTGCGGTGAGAGGGCTGCCCGTGAGGGGGAAACAGCGCAGCAATACCCCGAAGGAGAGGAGCCCCAAGCTGGCGGAGGTAGGGCGATCTTTGGGGAAATACGGAGAGCCGGGAGGGTGCTAGGGCGAGCTCTTCCTCAGCTTCTGCACCCCCTCCCGTGCCCAGGAAAGCCATGGGAGAGCCGGGAAAGCCGGCCACCTGGGCGGTCACTGGGGCTTCCTCGGAGGTAGCTGTGCGTCTCGGACGGGAGCAGCATCCAACACGTGTCCTGCGGCCCGGCCGCCCAGAGCTCCGGGGAGAGAAGCGGCCGCGGGGAGAAGCAGGGCCCCCCCTCTTATCGGCTGTTTCCTCGCTCGCTGAGGGGCAGAGCCCTTTCCTGGCCTGCGGGATTCTCGGGAAGCCTCAGGTATTGGCACCGCACAGAGGATGAAGGAAAGGGAATGCTTTAGGCTTTGAGTTCGGGGCCGAGCGCCGTGACCCGGTGCCCGGGAAGATCTGTTGCCTTCGGCAGCCAGCATCCCAGGTGGGAGAGAGGGGTCCGGGTGCAGTGGAATTAGCAGTTGGTGCCCTGCCAGGAACACCAAATCTCCTCTAGCAGAAACCTAAGACACGATAGATTTGAGCCATCATCTCTCCTCCCCTCCCCGCCGAAACGCCCCCGGGGCAGGTTCCGGAGCGGCCATGCTCCCTTCTCCTGCCGGCAGCCTGCGCCCCGCAGTGCCCCCGGGGCAGGCGGCCCTGGGAGCCCCCCGGCCGCGAGGAGGGGATGGATGTCCCGGGCTGCGCCTCTCGCTCCTCGGAGTGCCGGATCCAGGCCCGCGCTGGCTGCCGGGCGCGCACTGTGGAAGGGGAAACTTCAGCAGGCAATGAGGCACTGGTCAGACTGGAAGCCAACTGGTGGAGCCTGATGGGGATGACAGGAATGGAACGGGAAAGAAACTACCGGGAGAGCGGGTAGTAAGGAAGACTATTGGATGGTTGAAACGAGCTGTTTTCCATCTGGAAATTATTTCTTGGAGGAAAAGTCACTCAGGCAGCAGAGCTGTGTTTAGAAAGTGCTCTTTCAAAGAATGCTGCTGCTGCAAGTAGGTGAAAGGAATGACTGAGAAAAGTGATGATCGGAGGAGTTTGAGCAGGACAGGGTAAGAGCAGCTCCGTCCTTGCTGGCGATATGCAGCAGGATGGAAAGCAGCAGATTTCATCTCCAGTGTCAGTCACATTGGGAGAGGAGGTGCAAAGTGATGGGAATGTACCGAATTGTAAGTTCATGCCACACCAAGGTCTGATCTGTGGAGGAGTCGTGCTGGCAGCTCCTGTCGGATGCACTGAACTCCATTCCAGCATGAAGGCTAGGGCACAAGTGTGAGGAGGGAATCTGCCACATGGAATGCTTGGCTAAGGGACAAGAGAGGGCACAGGCTGCATCCAGCCAAGTACCATTAGTCAAGTCTGGTGATGGTTTTGAGTGGAGCATGGACAGAGCAGATGCAAAGAGAACTGCGGGGTATGATGTGCTGTAGTGCTGGTAATGCCATGTTGGTGCTGTACTTTGCTAGCAAAACTTCAACTACAGATGTAGATGCTGCTTCAGTTGCCAGACAAATGTCAGGCAGAGTGACCTCGGGCTCCAGCTGCAGGAGTAGGGATTTACACTTGAAATCCAGGAAGGTATTGCAGCCCTGTTGCAGGGACCAAGGATAGGGACAAGCTGTCTGTTAGGAAGTTGTGCATGCCCCCACCACGGGACCCTGCAGCGCAGTCTCAGGCTCCTTTTTATCTGACATCTAAAATACATGGGAGAGCATGTGAGCTGCTGTCAGTCGCGGTTTGTGAATGGCTGTGAATGGGGAGCGTTGTGCGGCCAGCCAAAGATCACACACGGCACTTACACAGCGCGGCCTCTGTCCCCGGGACCTTTGCTTCTTGCAGAAATACAAACATGCAGGAGGGGTATAGGCAAAGGTTTGAGAGTGGAGCTTAGGAGCAAGGAGGAGGTTGAAGAATGGATTCCTCTGGCAGTCCGCTGCACCCTGCATCCCTCAGAGTTCTGGGGGCACAGTTCTCATGGCAGGGAGGAAGCAGTAGGTATTGGCATGTGTCTCCTAGCTGTGTTTTGGGATGAGATCCTCTGTTTCTGGTGGATGCAGGAGACAATTTAGAGTAGTCATGCCCTGTTTGAACTAAAGCAGAGAGCACAAGCACAGCAGCATGGTGGTTAAAAAAATCCAGAGTGATTTTGGGTCATACACGCAGATGGTTCCTGTTGCAGCACTGATACGTCCTGTCTCTATGGCAGCAGGGCAGCCACAGCTGGAGTATTGGTTACACTATGGGTAATGCCCTACAGATGTGGGTAGAATGAAGGGGGCTGTGAGAAGAAAAATAGAAATGACAAAGCAGAGCAGATAGACAATCAAAACCATTAAACAATTACATAACTTGGACTTAATTTAATAACTTTGTTTAAAGCAAACATTTTTCCTTGGTTTAGAATTGAATGGGAATTTTTGTAATATGTGCTGAGTCTTAGACTTCTATACTAAAATAGTTTAGAAAAATTAGAGCAAGTAAGTTTTTCAGTAAATTTTTAGAGACAGAAAGTCTTATTATTGTAGGAAGGATGGAGGGAACACATGCTTTGTTTTTGGGTGTTAGCCTTATTGGTGTATCCAAAGTCCTGTACCTCAATCAGGATCCAGTATTTCCAGTCATTACCAAAGGAGCAAATACTTGCATTTACATTATCTCAGCAATGACACTGGTCAGAAAAACTTTGCTTTTTTTTGACACATATACTGTGCTCAGCATAAACAACAGATGTACTGAGAATATTTTGCTATTTCTTCAGTCTGTTTGACTAGAGGTTGAAAAGGCAGGATGAAAACGTTGAAAGGCAGTTTTCTTTTGGAACTTTGAATTGAATTAACAAGAGAAGACACCTGCTCATTTGGAGGTTTGTTGGTGATGTTTGGGAAGGGCGGGTGGGTTCAGAAACAGCACACAGCTGTACAGCAGGGGTTTAAGGAGTGCTTTTGCAGGTTGGATGCATTGTACTTTGATGTGGGCAGAAATGTGGCAGGATGGAGCACTGATGGTTAAGTGGCTCTTCAGATCTGGATAACTTAATATTTGGAAAAGCTTGTGTCCCTTTTGGAGACAAGGTAGAACTCATCACATCACTTAATGGTTTGTTTGTTCATTTATGAAGTCAAGAGGTATAAATGAAAATAATATGTTTTGATAAACTCACTAGATTTCAAAATACTGGCCCTGAAGGTTGTTAATAGAAGTTAGGATTCTTTCCAGCTGATGCCAATAAGTTACGGTGCTCTTCTGGTAAATACAAAACAGCCACAGCACTAACACACTATGAAGTCAGGAGTGATTAAGTTAACATTAGGAGTGATTAAATCTGTGTGAACTGACACAAGAGTTTCAATAGTTGTGCATAGGAATAACCGTGCCGGCGGGGATGGTGACGGAGGTGTAGGAGCATCCCGGTGCTGCTGGGGTGAGGCAGAGCAAACAGTATTTTATGGAGGGTCCAGGCCCCCCAGTGCAGCTCTGGTGGGCTTGGTGGGTGCTCTTTTCCAGGAGGGAACCATTCTTGAGAGAGAAGCCCAAGAGCAATGTTAGCAAACTCCCCAAAGCGCCCAGGGTGTCACTGCCGGGCTGGGACAGGGGGCAGATCCAGGCTGGAACTTTCTGTTGGATTTCCCCTGGTCTGAGGCTGTGAGCAAAGCAAATCTGGCATCTGCGATAAGAGATAATGAAAGGCAATAAAAGAAATATCAAGCATAACATGAAGGCTGAGTTGGCTGCAAATCAGTGGGTTTGTGCAGCGCCTGATATGACTGGCTCCTGGCCCCTGAGAAATAAGGAAAGAAGTAACAACACTACTCCTTATTTACTGGTTAAACTATGCAGTGAGAAAAACAATGGGAAACTACTTGTAAAACTGAAGGTCTACACCTGATTAAAAATAATTTAAGAATTAAATGTGTAGCATGGCCGGAGATACCAGCAGACACTCGAGTGAAGGAGCTCCAAGGTGACGTGGTGCGCCTGTACTAGGTTTAAAAAGTGTTAAAGGGAAAGAAATATCACCTGGGCTTGAGTGGAGTTTGTCAGGCGCCTCTAAGTCGGGGTAGCCCTGTCATTTGGGATCCCTAACGTAGCCAAGACACGTTGGTTTGGGGAAACCACTGGGGTGATGGGTGGCACAGAGCTCTGCTGGAACAGACCTATGCCTCCCCAGCAGCTCTTGATCCATCTTGACTCCTCCAGGGCTCTGGCCAAGAAGAGCATCTCAGTTTCCCCAGAGCCGTCTCGCCCTGCTGTGCATGTCCAGCTGGTGTCCCCCGTGGGGAGCACCTTGTGGCCTCTCGGGAGAGCCCAGCTGCGGCAGAGCGGGGACAGCTGGCTCGGTGCTGGCTGCCTGCACAGCCGGATCCCCGCAGCCTCTGCGGGCTGTGTCAGTAGCAGAGTCATTTTGCCCGAGGATGTGCTTTTTACCTTTTCGTTTCTTCAGCAATTAAGCGTTCTTGTCCCTGGCTTTGTCCTTGGCGGAGGTCGGATTTGTGGGTACAAAACGTTCACTGAAGCATCCTTCCGCTCTGAAAGGGGCTCTTTGTGCGCAGGGAGGTACTTCGCCCTTTGTAGCAAATTCTCTTTTGAGAAGTGCCAAATTATCTTAGTCAACACAGTTGAAAACCCGCCCGCCCTGGGGCTGAGACAGCAGCAGAAACAAAGGCGAGCCGGGTGTAGGGAAGCTGCCCAACAAGGGGGCTTCTTCCATTTTCACTGCACAAATAGGTCTGCTGCGTTCCCATTGTTACAATCAAAGGGGTTCCTGTAAAAGGCACATGTAAGGGGAAGAGATTAGGCATAAATCGCCCCACAGGCTACTGCCCTGCACTCTCTGGGTTCCCAAAATTGTCCAGCTCGTGCAGACCCTTTCCCCATAGACAGTCAAGCTGGAGGACTCATCCTGACTTCAGCCATGATCCTTCCCAGTGGGGTGGAAGAGGGAGCGAGATGGAGAGCAATTCCGGCTTTCCTCTTGTCAGTGTCTTAGGGGTAGGGAGTGCAAATTGGTCCACAGTAGCAGTAAGTATTCTTCCTCTCAAAATAATGCTCTAAACAAGAAGCCTGATACTTCCCTTAGGGAAGCCTGAGGACAGTCTGAGCTGCAGACAGGCCAGCAAGGTGTACCTGTGCTGTCCAGCTCCTTCAAAGCAAATGTTGTCAGCCAGAGGCTCAGATTTTATATAATATACTGGAGCAAGGAAGAGATTGCAGCATATTTCACTGTTAAATCAGATTTGTTTCAGACAGAAGCTTGCAAAAGTGCAGTGTAAGGACTACTTTGCTTGTTTGTTTGCTTGTTTTGGTGAAATGTTTTTGCAAGGAACCTTCATTGAGCAGCCTGATGCTTTTATGTGGCCAGCTATAAAAGTCAGCCTGCCTGTGTTGCTTCCTAAAAGTCAGCCTGCCTGTGTTGCTTCCAAGCAATTCAGTTTCTCCATGTTCCTTCCACGAAGGGACTCCAGGAGCTTGTCTGAGAAGTTGTTTGAGATGTACTCTCACCTCAGTACTTACAAGATGGAGACACCAAAAATATGGTGACCTACCTGCTTCTGAGTCCTGGGTGGCCCTTGACATGAAGGGCACCAATGCATCTTGGGGTTCAGGCTGGTTTAGTCTCCAGGGCAATGATACAACTTCAAAGGGAACAAAATGCAGTAAATTGCTGCCTTCTGCTGTCCCCCTGGGCACCACAAGACAGGCACAAGGTAGAGACCTGGCTTCAGGCAGCCAGGAAACATCTATGCATGCAGGGAGGAGGTGGTGAGACGTGGGTTTATCTTGGATTAGGAGCTGGTGGTTGGCCTGGTCTTTCAGGCTCTTATCTACCACTCAGGACTTGGGCTGCAAGGCAGGTGTGAGAACATGTCCCAAGACATGTCCCAAGAGAGCCACTACCACTCAGGGCTCAGCAGGAGGCTGTCACATGAGTAGAGTACCCTTCAGGTGAGCCACCTTCCGTCCCAGCCCTGGCAGCCCCAGCCAAGGCTGAGCAAGGCAGCCCTGGCTCTTTCCCAGCAGCTGAGCCCCCAGGTACCTGCTGGCTGAGGAGGCAGTGTTTGCTGGGAGGCCTGGAGGTGCTGTGGGACGTGCCCCATGTGGAAAATTGACTTCTCTTGGCTTCCCTGGGACATCCTCTCTTCCTCAACACTTTGGCACTCCCTCCTTCTGTCCTCCCTGCCCTCCCCTTCAGCCTGCAGCCATTCCCATAGCAGCCAAAATCACAAGGAGTTCCAGCTGCACTGTGCCATACCGTGAGCAGTTCCATCGAGACAAGGTGTTGTACAGATGTCTTCAGGTATGCAGTTCCCAACACCTTCCCCTCTGGAGACACTGTGGTTTTATTGCATGCTAAGGCTGCTGGCTCCTTAAAATCAAAGCTGGCTGGGGAGGGGAGTTGAGCTTGACCCCAGGCTGGGGAGCTGTGCCCAAGCACCTGGGGCAGGGACTGCTGGCTGAGAGTCATCCCAGCTTTGCCCGTTCAGGAGGATAAGATGCAGCATCCCTGCCTGGATCCCTTCCTGTGCAGGGCGTGGAGATACTCCAAGTCTGGCTCAGGTGCCCATTTTGAAGGGATCCCTGTTGGATTTGCATTTGTTTGGTTGGCTGCATTAATTACCCCAATGCTTGCACCTTTCGTGAGACAAGGGGAGCAGGTGCCCCCTGCAATCCATCCTACCTGTGATTCCCTCCCCCACCTCTTCTAGCCAGCAGGGGAGGCTGGTGTTGATCTGGTCCTGTCAGTTTCTACACCTGCTTTGCAGTATTTGGGGTTTTCTTCCTTTTGCAGTTTCATCTGGGCTATGGCAGGCAAGGAAGCAGCAGCTGGAGCAGTGGGAGTTAGGGTGTGCAGACTAGCAAACGCAGATCATTAGCTGGAACAAGTTAATGGTTACTGAAGCACATGAGGTTTAGAGCTGGAACGAGTTAGCAGTGACTCCCTCTGATGCACTGGGAGTTTATGTGTGTTACTGCTCAACTATGTTAACAGAAACCATGTGTCCTAGCAGGAGCATTTGTCAGAGACCACCAGAAGATGTGGATGTGTGTCTGTTCATCTCTCCTGGGGTCCTCTCCATGCAGCCTCTGTGGGGGCCTTGCTCCCACCATGACTGAGCAGAAGTCTCAGGGTCTTCAAGTAATGGGTGCTTTGCCACCGGCTGCTGTCCTTGCAGCAAGCACCAGCCATCAAGAATTGGCCCTTGGGACTGAGCTCTTGGGCAGTCTCTGGTGCGAGCACAGCCCCATCTGCTGTGCTGGGATGTATCCACAGTGCCAAGGATATGCTCCAGCTTCTCCACTACAAGGCCTACATGGTTCATCTGAGTAGGAAGCAGACCAGTTCCCCCTTCAGGGCAGGTGGGGAGAAGAAGCTGAGCTGTGGTGAATCTTCTCCAAGTGCAACGTGGGAGACCCACATGTGTGCCTGGCCTTGCCACAGGCTGCCTGAGGAACATGTTTTCTTCGTCTGAAAAATGGGAGTTTTGCAGACAAAGAAATTTGGTCAGTGTTAAAGAGTGAGAAGATGTTTATGGTAGAGAAGCACCTGTCAGTTGAACAACCCTGATCTGCATGAGGAGGGCAACAGCTTGGCATGGTGAGGGGAAAGGCCACGAGGCTGCTGCTCTTCCTCCTTGTGTCACAAGGGATCAGGGGAGCGAGGAGCACACCCACAGGAGAGCTGACTGTGCTGAGAGGAGCTGGGATGTGCCAGTGGGATGCATGCTGAGGAGCAGTCTCAGTAGTCTGGACAACCTCCTCATTTTTGGTCTTACACAGAGTCCACTATGCTGTGTCCTTGCTCCTCATGGTGCTGTGTGCTGCTGCTTCTCCGTTCTGTGGTGTCTTCTGCTCCAGGGCTGGCTCTGCCTCAGGGGCAACTGAGTCACCGACCTTGGAAAGAGTTTTGAGATTACAGTTGTTGCAACTGTGAGACATGAAAATAAATGTGAAACACGAGGAAGCCTTTGATGCTGCCTCCTGCAGCTCCCTACCCAAGACAGTTGGAATGAACTAGTTAGAAAAGAAAGTGATACCATATGATCTAAAGTATTTTGATAACTGCATGAAAATTATAATCATGAGGGTGTAATAATTATCTGCACAGCCCACAGTTTGCTGCTGGCTCCTGCTGGTCTGTCATAAACAGGATCTGCCCATGTATGCACGATAAGCAAGTGCCTCATCTGTTCCATGAGCACTTTGTAGAACTCTCCTAAAACCTAAAGGGAGTCTTTATTAAAAGAAAAGAACAAACCAACAGAAACAAACAAGCAAGCCAATAACTGCCCCCACAGCACCCGTGTAAGTTGATCCTGAGGTGGACCAGATAGTACAGCATTTGGGAAGTCTCTGTTCTGCTCTTCACCTGTGCCACAGCCCCTCTGCAGGCAGGAGTGTAACCCAGGGCACAAGAAGAGGGAGGCAACTGGAGGTGTTAACCTCTGTAAATTACCCCTGGGAGATCTTCCAGAGCTCACATGTCAAAATCCTGAGTGATAGCTTCTGCTAAGCCACCTGCCCGTAAATCTAAATGTGTTGGATCTGATAGCTGGGATTGAGGTTCCGAAGGTCTCACTGACAGTAACAGGAACTGAGCGGCATGTTTACCTTCCCTGTTATCTCCTAGGTACCCACCCAGCTCTTGACACCTCTGGAAGATGCTGTGCTCTGTCATGGCTCTGGGAAATCCCTTAAGTGGGTGATGAGCTGATGGGTGGCAGAGGTCACTTTGCCTAATGTGTGTCCCATGGATTTTCCATCTGGCTGAAAAACTGCCAGTAGACAGGTTATGTACTGGTGGATGGGTTATGAGACAGGAGGATCAAACTACAGCCCTCAGGAGGCTGCAGTGGTTTCAGCTGGCTAGGCTAAAAAAGCCCTTTATTTGAGCAGTGCCTCATAGAGGAGAAAGTGTGTAGTATGGGAGGGAGGCATCATGGCATACTGCATTTGTTCCTGGTGATTACCCTGCTGTTCAACCTTACTTTATTTTAAAGAGACAACAGTGTTACCTATTGACACTAGAAAAACCTCCCTTTCTGCCCATCCCACCAGCAAAAATTGGCATGAGCCTTTCTGCAAACTGCAGCCCCAGAGCTAACCCAGACATCCTGGGTTTCCTTCTAACCAGTCTTCTCTACTTCCATAGCTTTATAATAAAATCCTGCTCTGGAGTTGTTCCTGTCCAATTTCAGTCCAAAGATTTTTTTTTTTAATAGTTTCTCCACATCCTTGCAGCTCATTTAGGTAAATCTAAAAAGAAAAGTTTTATAGTTAAAAAAATAAAAATTGTACGTGACTAATTCTTAAGTGTGCAAGTTTGCAACAGACAAATTTTAAAATAATGTTGGAGAGAGCTTGGGGGAAAGAGAAGGAAGGTCTATTCAGGAAAAGATCAATAGTTCTTTTGGTGGTTTCTTGTTTCAATACAGCATGGTAAAACTGTTCAAAGGAAACCTAACACAAGCAGTAATGATTAAGCAACAAAAGCCCCCATTCCTTATAATTATAGCTCAGTGTGATACCAGCCTTTAGCAAATACGTCATTTTCTTCACTGCAGTGTTAACAAGCCCAAAGCACAGCCTGAATGTTGCCTCTGATCTGACTGCCGTGTGCACAGGTTTCTTTGGCTCAAGCTGAATGAGTTTATGTGCTCGATAATTGGCTTGGGATAGGTGTGGGTAGAAGCTGCATCCTCTGAGCTTGTCCTGTGCCGGTGACTTGCTTGCTCCACTGGCTGCTGATGCACAAGCTCTAGCAGTGCTTCACTGCCAGGGGAGTTCTCTCAAATGTACTTGGGTTGGTTTAACCCCATGATGAGGGGCAGCTCTGCTCAGCAGTGTATGTAGTTACAAAGAGCACTGCTGGTGCTCTGCAGCTTGCAGTGCCTACAGAGATGCTGAGGAACGTGCTGGAGGGACAAGTACCTGTGGCTGTGTAAGGGGCAGTGTAGTGACCCTGGTTGCTGAAGTGCAGTACAGCACAGGAACTAGTCTGATGATGTTTTCAGGTTTTAAACTGCTGTAGGATTTGAGATGTCATGTCTCTAATGGTAAGAGCTGCAGCACGTGAACATCGGTCATTTGCTTCCTTAACCCAGATTTAGCTCAAAGCCTTACAGACATTTCTAGCAAAATCACAAGTTTTAAGAGCAGAAGAAATTACTAGAGCCTTGAATTTCTTCCTTAGTGCAGTTGCAGTACTCACATGTTGAGCCCAGTGATGTGGGTTTGACAGTCTCCACAAGAGAAATTGTCACTTTCCTTGTTAATTGTTCCTGTGCTTAATTACCTATGGCATTAAAAACCTTATTCCTCAGTTAAATTTGTTTGCCTTTCACTTGGGCACATTGCTTCCTATTATGTGTTTCTGTTCTGGATTATAGAGTCTCTGGTGCCTGATGCATTACTGCCTTAAAGAATTGGAAAACTGAGTCATTGCTTTCTTTTTTCAGCATGACAAACAAATTGAATTGTACAAGTCTTTCACTGGAAAAGTCTTTCCATCCCTTGAAATGTTTTTGTGGTTGCTGTCTTCATCATCTCCAGATTTTTGAGTAATCCTAATAGAGGTGTATGGACTAGAAATAGAAAAATGTCAGCCTTTAGTCTCCAGAGAAATGATGTGTGCCTTTTCCCACACCTTTTCCACATGCCTTGTTGCCCATGTTATGTACAAAGTAGACATGACACTGGGGTGAACTGCTAATGAGTTACTTCCCCTTCCAAACACCTCTTCTAAGCTAGTGCCTCAAGATGTTTTAGTGGCCAGTCCTACACATGGGACAGCCTGGACTATCTGGGAAGGGCTCCTGGGCTGGTAGGTAGGCAGGTGTGATCCTGCTTATAGCCTTATAGTCAAAACATGATCTTCACAAATGGCAAGTTCATGCTCTTTCCTGAGTGCTGCCCCAGAGCTTCTCTCAGGTTCCTGCCCTGGTTACCCTTATCCCCAGCCAGGTAGGATGTGCCAAGTGTAAACAGGAGCAGCTGTGGCAATTCCTTGTTCAGCTTTTTCCTTTGCTTGGTGCTGGCTGGTCGCAGGAGAAGGCTGGAACTCAGCCACAAGACATTGATGGTTTCCCAGCACCAGTCTGCTTCCATAGTGGTGGAAGGAGAAGGGAGCTGCTGATGACCAGCTCTCCCGTGGTTTGCAGACTTTCTCCTGTGCTCTACAGAGAGCAGGGGAATGGAGTGCTCCCTCTGGACAAACAAAGTCTTCTCTTCCCTTAGCCCACTTCAATGGCTTAGCTCCAGGCTTGATGGCTTAATCCCGCTGCTCCTTGGAGAAGCAGAGGAGGAGAGGGTGCAGGAGTGCAAACCTCAAGGACAGCTGCTTATGTGGCTGTCAGGGGACCCTTGGTGACTTGGAGAAGACACATCTGATGCATGGATGCTCTGACCTGGAGGGAGCACTGGGCCTTCTAATAGCTTGTTAAATCCATGGATTGATTGTCTGGGGCAGGACACTGAGCCTGAGGGTCATCTGATGCAGGGATAGATTTTAACCCAGCAAAGCTTCAGAGCAATGCAGATGGCAACAGGAGGGAAGCGTTGGGTGGTACATTGTAGTGACCATTGCTGAAGGGCTCTTGGCCATCCAGGGTTGCCACCCCTGTTGTGCTTATGCCTCCAGAGTATCTGGGAGCTGAGGGAGTTCTGTTTGCCCTGCAACACTCTTGCAGCCAATTCCCCTGGAGCAGTTTTACATTTTCCTGTGGGAACAGTACCCTGAATTTCTTGAACTTGTTTGGGCATAAAATCTAAATTAGGCACTGAGTGTAAATTTGGTGACTTTGAGTCTGTTCCTGGCTTGCTTGCTTAGTGTCCTTAGGTGAGCTCAGATCTTGTAGAGACCTCACTTTCCATGTGTATTACATTTGGGTTGTGTGTGAAAGGAGCTTACCCAGCCCAACAAGCTCTTTGCAAATTAGGCAGGTAGACCAGCCTTGCAGGGCTGATGTCAGTCTCTTGTGCAGGGGTTGTGTTGGGCATGTGCAGCTGGCAGCAAACCCAGCACCAGCAGGCAGTGTCATGCAGCCAGCACTGGGACATGGCTAGGTTTGTCTGCTCAGCCTCCCTTTTTGTTTTTGTTCCACCGGGGCTCCTTGTTCCTTGTCAGGGACTCCTGGGACATGACAGGAGACCTAGCAAAGGGCGAAGGCACTGGGAAATAGGCTGAGACAGAGCCAGGCATCATTCCCATACATTCTTCCCAAAACCGTTGTGGTTTGGATGAGGACAGAGGGAGCTGGGAGGGGAAGGTGTATGCAGGGGTGTCTTTCTGCTCAGGTTTGCTACCAGCGGTGCCACAGGAGTCCTCCAGGCCAGGGAGAGGAGCAAGCCCCAAACGCTCTCTCTGGGCAGCCCAGGTTCTGTCCTCTCTGCAGCCCTCTCTCCTCCGGCCCATCTGGTGAAGTCTGTCACCGGCCCTTCCCTGCGTTCAGCCTGCTCTGGGCTGCAGCCAAGGGACCAGCAGCGTCCCTGCTGCTCTTTTCCCTCCCCCGGGGATGGAGGGATCGCGGGCTTTGATGTACAGGGACAGGGCTGGGGACGGGCTGTGTGCGCTCATGAGAGTCTGGCTAGGCTCCAGCTGCCTTTGAAGTGCTCCAGTGATCAGGATGAAAGGGAGGGGAGTCCTTCCCCAAACCATCTGGCTCTAATTGCAGGTAGAAATGCCTCTCTGCGTCCCCCCCCGCCCGGCGCCGTGGGGAGGGGGCACTCCATGCTCTTGGTTAATCCCACGGCTCTCGACTGGGCTGACGCGAAGGGTGAGAGCTTGGGAACAAAAGGGGGTTTCAGCTGGGCAGCCAGAAATAGGCAGACACTGGCGGAGGTGCTGGGAGTTCGGGCACCTCTGCTCTCAGCCTTGAGCTGCGGGGCCCTGCAGACCTTCCCAAGGACGCCCGTGCCCCGAGGGGGGCTTTGCCAGTTGTTCCCATCTCGGGTTTCTCGGGCACACTGGAGCCTGCTGGCCCCTGGAGTCACGCTCTGTCGTGCCAGCGTGCACCGAGTGCGGGACCAGGAACGTGGGAACTCGCTGCGAGCACAGACATTTGGCAGCATTTGCTGGCCACCTCCCTGGCCCCCCGGATGACTGGTGCTGCCTCTCGGGCGAGGCTCCCTGTCTGCTACCCCTGCTCCTCCTCCTGGGGCTGGAGGGCGAGCCATGTGCCCCTGGAGTGGCAGCAGCACTCAGAGCCATTGGCAGCACTCGCAAATGAGTTTTGTTGACTTGTTTGGCTGGGCATCTTCCCTTTCCCAAAGAGCTAAAGGTAGCTGGGTTATATCTGCCAGCAGCTTCTTTCCATCTTTGTGGTAGCCTTTGGGCACCATCAGAAATTGCTATTAAACCTGTGTTGCTTGAAGTCATCTGCCCTAATACCAATACCACAGAACAATTTATTTGAGTGAGGTTTTCCCCTTTGTCATAAAGTCCTGGTTATAAACTTCTTAAATAAATATACAAAATTATCAAACATGACCTGTGGTAACTCTGTGACCAAAAACATCCCTTGATATTAACCCATTTCCAGGGACTGAGAAATAGCTAAAAAGGGAGAGTTAGAAGTGGAAAGCCAGGTGAGATGGGTAATGGGACAGCAGAGGGGTGCAGAGAGGGTGGTCATAGGGTTGGGAAGTACCAGTCTGAACAGACCTGTAGGCTCAGATGCATCAGAACTGAGCACTGGCACAGCACAGGGCACTTTTATTAACTTGCTAGATTAACATGTTAATTGCTATCCTGATGTTGCAGTAAGATGGGGTGGAGGAACTGCCTGGGGCAGGAGACCAGACCCATCTTTACTGGGCAGCAGTTTGCTCCCTGCCCTGCGCTGCCACCTTCATGAGATGTTCTCTCTGACTCTTCCCTCTCCAGGTCTCAGCATCATCCAACCCCCGTTCAGCAGGGGACGAGGAGCTGCCACCATCGGGCAAGGCGCGGGGGCTGAGGCGGAGCGGGCAGGCTGGCCCGCGGCGGCACAGGCGCAGAGGGGTGGCTCAGCAGGCTGCCAGGAGCCCAGCACTTCCCCAGCCCAGTGGTGCTGGCCAGGAGGAGAGCCTGCCCTTCATGCTGGACCTGCAGAACTTGCCAGGGCTGGCCAATGTGGACTTGAGTGCGCAGAACCCCAACATCCAGGTGGGGAGTAGGTCTGGGAAGGCCACGGGGGGCATGTGGGTGAGCACTGTGGTGAAAGGGATGCTCTCCAGCCTCATTTGGTTCCTTAAGAGAAAAGATCTCATGAGCAGGGTCTGTGTGGCCACTGTCATCTGTTTTCTTGGTGACTGCCAGCTGCACATAGCTGGCATGGAGAAGCTCCTTGACCGAGGAATTTCCTCTGTCCCTCCCAGCCCCTTTTCACAGAGCAGGAGTAAACCCTCCTAACATGGGTGACCTCAATTTCTGAGGGTGGCATTTTCCCCTGTGGGTGACCACCAGTTCCCCTGTTCTTCCCTCTCTGTCCCTGCTCAGTCCCTCTGGATGAGGAGAGACTGTTTATGCTCTTCATATGGTCCTGCAGCCCAGAGTGTTGCCGGCCTCTTGGGCTGGGAACCAGCACATGGTCTGGTAGGTCTGTCCAGGGGCTGTGCCCCAGCTCACTGCCTTGCCTCATATCTGCCCACCAGGTGACCATTGAAGTGGTGGATGATCCTCAGGCTGAGATGGAGATGGACTTGCTGAAGGAGACAAGTAATGACTGGTCTCTAACATCCTCTGAGTGGTTGTCTCACAAGGACCTGTTCTGGCCCCTCTTCTGGGAATACACTGACCCTGCTGAGGGGGAGGAGGAGGAGGAGGAAGATGAAGAGGAGGAGGAAGAGGAGGAAGAGGATGACAACCTGGATGTAGGGGACAGGGAGGAAGAAGAAGAGGATGAAGATGAAGAGGAAGATTACACAGCAGAATATGAGGAGGAGGAGTCCATGCTTAGTGGAGTAGGCAGTAACTGGGACCAGCGATGGCCTGGGCAAAAGAACTGGATCTTTAAGGAAAAATATAATTATGGTGAGTTCTCTTGGCACATGCAGCTGCCCTGAAGACCAGCAGTGCCCTCCCCTGTCCTGCCTGGCCCACAGCTCTGTACCAGGAGTCACAGCGCACTGGTGCTCAGCCCCTACTTAAAAAATAAGCAAACATGCCAAGGAGCAAGGCCAGCACACTCAGCTGGGGCTTCCAGCAGTCAGACATGCCAGTGTCCTGGTGGGAATTGTCCTTGCATGTAATGGCACTGGAGCATGGGCTCTAGTGCAGGCATGCTCAGATGAGACATACAATGTAAATGTTTAATGACAAGTGCTGCTGCTGTTGACTCAGGTCCCTGTAGTGATATCAGTGCCAGAAGCCTTTTCTACAGACCTGGGTGTCCCCCAAGAGAAGAGCTGCAGAGAGCTAGATGGCAGATTCCAGTGGGCAGCTGGGCCAGGGCACCCCAGCAGCTCCTTCCTGCAGCTTCCTGACCCTGACCCCAAAACCAGCTAACCTTTGCTAGTACGTGATGCTCAGCATCATGGTCAGTGTGCTAGGCCGTGTGGGGGTGGGCAACGATACCTGTTTGGGTTGGTATGAAAGGGAGCAAAGCTCTGAGAATGAGAGCCCTTGCTCAGGGCCGCTTCCCTGGGGTTGGCAGTAAGGATGGTGTTGGCTGGCCCTTGGCATTGTGTGGCTGGGAACCTCCATGTTCCTCTGGCAGCACTGTCCCTGTTCAGGGATGGGGGCAGAGCTGAGGGAGGTGCCAGGTGGCTGCTGTCTCCCCTCCTGCCAGAAGCTTTACTGGGATCCATCACTCTCTGCCTCTTCCCTGCTGTACACAGACTATGAAGATGAGGAGGAATGGAGCCCATGGTCCCCTTGCAGCATCACCTGTGGCAGTGGTAACCAGAAGAGGACCCGGTCCTGTGGCTATGCCTGCACAGCAACAGAGTCGAGGACCTGTGATCTGACACACTGCCCTGGTGAGCCCCTGGTCTTACCAGTCCTTGGGTACTGTCTGACTTGGATATGAACTGGACCCCACTGCTACAGGATGGGCCTTGCTTGTGCTCTAAGAATTATGTTTAATGTGATCAGGGCTAATGACCATGGGGCTTTGTTTCCACAAAGAAGCTATGACTGGGCTACTTGTCTCCCCAGGGAGTTATGGGGCCTAGGCGTGGTAGAGCTGGCATCACACACATTTGGTGTGCGACCTCTAGCACCTCTCTCACACTGGGAGCTTGAAATCCTCTCCTGAGGCATATTGAGAGCCAGCTCTATCCACTGGGATTTACATAACTAACAGCTTCTGTTGGGCCAGTCTGGCTGCTGGCTCTTCCTTCCAAACACATGTTACCAAAGAAGTGGCAGGAGAGGGGCTGGGAGATGGACAGTGTCTGGTGCACATACAGAAGGAATAAAACCACCATTCCTCCCAGTGTTCAACCAGGCTCTTTGTTTTGTTTTTTTTCTGTCTCAAGGAGCAGAGGGAGAAATGGTCTTCCCCACAGAGGAGACACCTTTCAAAAGTGACAACACTACAGAGCTGTTCAACTCAGGTCAGCCTCTGCTTTGCACTGGGGGCTTCAGTCACAGACCTTGGGAGGGTCATAGCTGGCTGGTGGGGAGGGCTCTGCCAAGGGGTCCAGACCTAAGTCATCCAAAGCACTACCATGTGCAGGCTTCAGTGGTCATGCTGGGAAACCCAGTTGCTCCCACAGCCCTGGAACAACACAGTCCTGCTTTAGGCTTCTGTGGCTGAGGCCAGCCTGCCACTTGCCCTCTCCTGTGAGGGAATGTTGCCAGCCTGGCCTCAGCACAAAACCCCTTCCCTCTGTCACTGCCTTGGGGATGGAGCCTGGGCTCCAGCTCCTCCCAAGAGCCTGGATGCTCCTGCCGGGTGGTTGCAAGTTCTGCTGGTGGTGTTGGCATGGCTTCAGGCAAATGGCAGCTGGGTAAAAAGTGGGTTGCAGAGTGCGCATGCCCTCACCCTTTTGGTGCCCTCCCCGCAGAGGTGGACAGCTGTGAGAAGTGGCTGAACTGCAAGAGCGACTTCCTCACCAAGTACCTAAGCAAGGTACTGACGGACCTGCCCAGCTGCCCCTGCTCCTACCCGCTGGAGGCCGTCTACAGTGCCGTCAACCTGCGGGACGAGCAGCGGGGCAAGAGCTTCCGATGGCGGGATGCCAGCGGCCCCAAGGAGCGCCTGGACATCTACAAGCCGACGGCACGCTTCTGCCTGCGCTCCATGCTCTCCCTGGACAGCACCACCCTGGCTGCCCAGCACTGCTGCTACGATGAGCACACCCGCCTCATCACCCGTGGCAAGGGCGCCGGTGTCCCCAACCTCATCAGCACCGAGTTCTCTCCGGAGCTGCACTACAAGGTGGACATGCTGCCCTGGATCCTTTGCAAGGGTGACTGGAGCCGGTATCACGCCGTCCGGCCCCCCAACAATGGGCAACGGTGTGCTGACAACCCCGCCGAGGAGGAGTACCTGTCCCAGCTGCAGGAGGCCAAGGAGTACTAGCCACAGCCGCTCTCAAAGATGCCACCACCACCACCACTGGCTCGCACCCCTGCACAGCCTGGCCAGCCCTGACCCTGCTCACGGGCTCCTCAGTGGTGCCAGGAAAAACGGGGAAGATGTGCCATCTGTCTCATCCCCTCAGAGGGGCGTCTCAGCCCCACTCTGATTTCTGAGGGTGCTGGAGGTTATTGTGGTGCAGTCCCTGCCGTGCCACCCAGGGCAGTCCTGCAGTCTAGGGCTCCTGGCCTGGCATGTGGAGAGCAGCAGGGTCTGGGAGGTATAAAGGGAACAAGGGACTGCTCCTGGCTGCTTTTGTTCTCTATGACCTTTCAGCGCAGCCTGAGAGCTGAGCACAAGGTGAAGTGGGCTCAGCTCCTGCTGGCCTCACACCACATCTGAAGAGCTGCCGCAGGCATGGCTGCCTACTCTTGTCTGTACACCTGCCCTGGCACATGCTGGTTTATGTCTGAAACCCGGGGTAGGTCTTCCTAGAGAGTGCAGGGCTGTTCCAGCCAGGCATACAGAGCAGGGCCTTCCCCATCCTTGGGTTTGTGCATGCACGGTTGGGAAGGAGCAGGGAAAGGCTTATCAGGGTCTGTGGGTCTGGGGGGGGGCTGTGGGGCAGGAGGGGACTGGCTGCCTGGGCTTCCTTGGCAAGACTGTCTAGCCATGAGGGTTCTGGCTGCCAAAGCTACACGTAGGTGGACCTCAGAGGAGGTCAGCATGGGGATACACCACTTGTGTGCATTTCAGCCCCTCTGCCTTGGTGCTTGAGGTAACAGGGTGGTAGCATCTGTGCAAGTCACAGCACTAGCCTTCTACCAGACCATAGCCTCTTGGCAGTCCCCAGAGGGTCTCAGGAGCACTTGTGACACAGCCCAAAAAAAAGTCCTGTGTTTCCCACTCACAGTCCTGCCAGGGGCAGGAGGCACCTTGGCCACTGCTCATGCCATTGCTGGTGAGGAGCAAAAAGCACTGAGTCAAACTAGGCCCTGCTCCATGCTGAGTCTGCCCATGTTCCCAGCTGCTCCATCCTGTGTCTGCCCAGGTCCCTATGTGGAGGCAGCCCAGGTAAAGTGGGCCATGGACCCCTTAGCCTTGCTTCCAGGCCAGGCTCATCCAACTGTGGCTCCAGAGGAGGGAGACACACATGTGCTAAGAATGTCAATGCCTGGTATCCACAGATCAGGGATTGTGATGCTTTCTGTTGGCGCTTTGATCCTGCCTGGGTTTTATTCAGCTTTTCACAGGTCCATGGCAGTGTCTCCCAGGATATTTTGGAAGCTTTTCTGCAGAGAAACTAGGCTGAGCACCTTTGTCCCCGGACATTCAGTTGCTGAACTGGCAGAAAATTTATAGCTTTTATTTAACAAATTTTATGCATCAGGGGAAATAAAAGTCAAGCACACATGAAGAAGAATGGAGTCATTTCTACACTACAGGTTTCATGCAAGGCTGCTAGCTACTCTGTGTACTTCTTCAGGGCACTGTTGAACCAAATAACTGGTTGCAGAGGTCGTTAGTTGACCATCCTGTGCTCTCTGTCCTTCTTACAGGAGCTTTCTCCAACCTTAGTGAATATCCTCAGTCTGAGAGCTCTTGGGAGTCTTTATGGGGGTGTTTTTTCTGTCTGTTGAGTGTATGTTGATCCATTTGCCTTGGTTATGATAGAATATTTCATCCTTGGTCATCTATGCCTAAGACTTCATAGCTGGTAAAACAAAAGTATTAATGAAGTTATCACTGAATTATTCTTACTCAAGTATTATGATGCCCCTGTATCCCTAGGCTCTGGATATGGGTTCTGTCAAAATACAGGCAGACATCATCCATTTCCCAACAGACATGCAGTCTGAGATGACCAGTGTTCTGTAAATGGTGAGAAGGAAGAGAACCAAATAAGCATGGATGGAGACCTAGACCTTGGAACAAGTGATCACTACTTGTTCTCTAGCCCAGATGGTCATTCACTCACTAGATTCTGGCAAAGAGGTAGGTCATACAGAAGTGGTCAACAGGGAGTGACAGTGATTTGGTGGCTTGGTTCTGGGAGCCAGGAGCCAGCAAGAGACATGGAAACAAACAAATTGAGCATCTGAAGCCATGGAAGGATAAGTTTGTTAACTGCAATCATTCAGCAGAGCATATGGCCACTGCCATACCATACACCATCATTAACATCATCAGACTCTCAGTGGAGTTTATTTACCATCAATGCAGACTTCTTTAAAGCAACCTCCTGTTGAATGTGCCTAGTGTTCAGTCTTGGACTCATGCATGGCAGCAGGACTTCTACAGTCTTTCTTGAAGAAGACTTGCAAAAGCTCAGCCAATTTGTTGGTTAGGCTGGCTGCTCTCTAAGTGTTCTTACAGTACAAGTGTTACCCAGGATTTTTACCCTCCTCTTCTGTACACTGGCTATGTCAACCAGTCTAACTCCCAGAAAAAAACTTGTAATTTCTGTAATAACTGGAGTTCCTGTCCAAGGGCAAGTAAAAAAAATTCTTGCATTGGTACTTCCTTGTTCCCTGATGCCCCCACAAAAGCTAGTTGAAAGCCAAGCAGCTGTTCTGCTTTGCTGCCTATGTGGTTTGGACAATGCAGGCACAAACTGGAGCATGAGAAACAAGCATTGTTGTTCCTCATACAAGCACCTTACACACTGTGAGGCTTTGCAGAGCACCATGAGAAAAGCAGACATTAAGCAAGTGTTTATTTTTATATCCCATCAAAGATTCTGTCCAGCCCACTGCTATTTAAGTGATGAATCTCTAAGCTTCCTCTCCTTAAGTTTATTGTTTTTATATATATATATATAATATATATATAAAATGTCTTTTATTCCTACAGAACTTCACAGAGAAGAATTCTTTAATCTGATGCTGCAATAAAGCACTTTATATATGTCTGTGTCATGCTGATGTCATTCAGTTGTGACTGAAGCATGTGTTGCTATTTATTTTGGTTGAGAGGGATGATGCTGTGTCTTGGGTTCCCAGCCCCAGTTGGGGCCTTGATGGCTTTGCTTCCTTCCCTTAACATTTGCATTTGAAGTTGTCTGGCTGCAAAAGTCACAGGTAAGAAAGACTATCTGGAGCCCATGGGATATATGAAGTTCTGCTTACAGGGAAGGAAGCCTCCTACAAGAAGACCCTCAGGGGCAGTGCTGGTAAGCAAATGCATTGCTGGTGCCCCAGCCCTGACCTTGAGTTTTATTGCATGGTCAGCCTGACCAGAGCTGGATGCTGGCTGATGGTCCAGCATACCACTTTAAGCAGGAGTATTAAGCATGGAAGAAGGGGGAAAAAAACCCCCAGCATCATCCCAGCTGAAAAACTGGTTTGGCAAACCACCTCCAGAGCCAACAGCTAATTATAGCAGGGGTATTTGCAAAGCTTTCCAGCCATCACAACTTTTTGTTGCTGTTAATTAAGCGTGTAAATCATAAACCCTTCCAAGCTCTTGCTGTTTCCAGCTGTTTCCCCTCCTTCTCTCTTGCTCCTTTTGCTTTGTGCTGGCTGCACATCTGTCAAGGGTTATCTGCTACTCTAGCACGGGATTCTGCTTCACAGTTGCCTGGCACCACTGCTGGCCCCTGCCTGGGGGGAGCAGGTGACTCCTCTCAGTGAAGGATGCTAGGGGCTTCCTACTGGCCTTCTGCAACACCAAAAACAGTGTTGCATGGAGCCCAAGCCAGGGGGAGCAGGCTGAGCTCCACTCTGCTCAGAGAAAATCCCGCATTCCCTGGAGGGGCAGTCAGCAGTTAGTGCTATGTATATAACATGCGTAATGTGCTTTTATCCTCTGCAACAAGGTACTTGCTGTGTTGGATGATGAACCCTGCTGTGAAACTCCTGGGATATAGAAATCCCACAGCCAGAGGATGAAGCAGGAAGAATTCTTCCCCTATTTCTGCAGGTGCTGAAGACCTGGAGATGTCACCTGAAATCAGAGAGTGAGTCTTAAGCTGCACTTTTGCCTGCTGCTTTGAACACAGAACTTCTTGAGCAGGTGCTGTTGAGTTATCTTAGTCTGCCAGCCTGTACTGGAGCTGAGCTGGACCAGTCCCCAGGCATCCAGTGTGCAGTGGTGTTTGTTTGCACATAGGAGCCGTGCCTAGGTTTTGCTGGGGCACAGGTGGAGTGAGTAAAGCCCATCTCTCAGGGATGAACATGAGATTTTGTAGGAACATGTTTACAGCAACAGAGATCCCATTACCTGACTGATTTTTTTCAGGGCCCCAGCTCCAAGAATCTGTTTCTTAGAAAGCACACAAAAACCTAGGAAAGAGCAAGGTGTGATTATGGTCTGTGGATCTTGAGTTAAAACTGTAGTTCTAGAGAAGAAACAAACCTTTCAGACACCCCTGTTCTGGCCTGTCAAGGGACACACCCCACTGTGTGGTTACATTAGTCTTCTGTGCTGGTGGCACGCCTCTGGAGAAGACTAGAAAAAAAAGCAAACCCCAACATGCTGCAGGTTTTCAGCTGTAGTCTTGCTGACCTCACTTTTTCCACTTGGTCAAAAAAATTTTTGATCCTAAACTTCTCTTCTAAACTTGTCTTTTACAGGACCAGTGGTGATGTAATTTTCTTTTTTTGCTTTTATTTACCACGTGTATTATGTTCTGTACTGAAATGTACTGGATTCATTACAGCTTTATTAGGCCTTCCGTTATTTACTAATAAAACTATTATATAGAGCATTGCCTACAGTCTTAAAAAAGTTCAAAAACCCTTTTTGGTTTATCCTTTGATGGTTGCTCCTTACTCATCTCCACGTGCCTCATAATGGCATAGTCAGTGAGGCTCCACCTCTGACTTTTATAACTGAAAAATTCATTTCTGTTTTGTTTTTTTACCTTTGTTTTCTTTAATTTATAAGACTTTCCCTCTTATCCTATGTCAGATTCTTAAAGAGCTGTTGGGCCAGAGTACACTGAACCTTGCTTTTCTCCCTAATCTTGCACATCCCTCCCTTCTCCAAATAGCTGAAGGACTACTAAACTGTGACTGTCTCCCAACACTTCCAAGTAAAGCAGAGGTCTGGGGTTTCTCATTAACATCGTGTAGCTGCCCCGGAGGTCAGCTGTAGCTGAAGGAGTGTGTGTCTGCTGGCAGTAGGCAGATGTAGTGCAGCGACTTTCTCTAGTATGACTTAAGGCTCAGATCTTCACCAAGTAAATGTCTGAAGTGGTGTAAGGCCTTAATTACCATTGCTGTGCCCCATTAGAGCTGGCACAGCCTGGCACGTTCTGCCTGAGTGCACAGCCTGGCCTTTTAGCACAAGCTTTCCTTCAGTGCCGGGTTAGTCCAAGAGATTCACGTGTGAACAGCAGCCAAGGCATGGCTACATTTCACAGCCTGTTCTGCTGCTGTGGGGATGGTGATTTCCAGCCTGCAGGGCAGGGAGCCAGCTGGGGAAGCACCAGCATAACTCAGGGTAGTCAGTTTTGCTGGAAGAGCCCTCAAATGGCCTCTGAGCAAAGCCCTGAGTCCATGAGCCCCATGCATGTGGGCTGCTGGTGGAGGCCAAAGCGTGCCCTATTAGAGTAGCAGCAGGATGCCTGAAGTAAACCCTGCTTGTGATGAAAGGAAGGCAATTAAAATTCCACTTCAGTTGCCTTCCTGTCCCACTTCCTAACCTTCCAGCAGCAGGTGATTAGCAGGGCCTGCCTTCTGCTGCCTTGGCCCAGCTGTGCCAGCAGAGCCTGCAGCAGGCGAGCACTGCTACTGCGGCATAGCTGCCGAAGCACAGCAAGGACATCGCAACTCAGCTGTCACGTTTGTCTCAAGTTGACTTAGAACAAGCTCATTTTTTTCAGTTTTTAAATAATTTTGCTTTTCTTTTACCAAATTTTTGGCTGTGAACTCACTTGCTAGCCCTGTTGTTTAATGTTTCCCATGTTCTGTTCAGGATTTCCCAAAGAGAAGACAAGCATACAGGCTGTCCAGTGAGATCAGTGTGGCTCCATCATGTTACCCACCCACTACTGGGTGCATACCCTAGCTCATCTGTGCACAAAAATCCTGGCAAAATAGCTGCATCCATTTTCCCAGCCAGACAGTGCTTTAGGGAAGACAACCCTGCATGGCACAGGGAAGCTCTACCATATCTACAGCTGCCTCTTTGTACAGCCTCCTTTGCTCTCACAGGCCAGCTCAGGGATGAGTACACACTACAGAATTTAGTTCCATGCTGCTTTCTTGGTGTCTGTCTGTACATGCTTTATGATGATTTCATACTTCAACACTTTGGAATAGTGAGAACAGGCAGAATCCTCTGTCTAGTTTAAAAGGAGACTCCAACAACTACATTCAGGGTTTTTTTTTTAACAGGTACTTAAGTTTTTTCCTGTCTCCTTTATTAAAGGCACAGTTACCACATATGATTCAGATTTTTAAAAATTAAAAAAAAAAAAAAGCAAGAAAAATCCCCAAACCAGTAAATTTCACCCAATAACATTACTCTCTTCTAGGTTACTAGAGGTGCTCTGCAGGACACACTAAGAGAAAAAGAAAGTATCCAAGAGCAGCTCATGCCTCAGAAAGAAAACCAAGCACTTCTGTCACCTTTGAGGTTAAGCAGGTTGACACTTACTGACAAAATCAGTCAGATTTTCACCCCTCCTATAAACAAGTTTATTGCTTTAGAAGACAGCTCCAGGAGCTAACATATTAGCAGGTGAGAACAAGCAGGTTCTTTCCTTCCTCACCAGTTAAAGCAATAGCTGAAGTATGATGAACGAAAAGTACTGCACTCTGTAACAGACTCTAAATGGAGGTGGGATTTATTTCTGAAAAGAAAAAAAAAAAAAAAAAAGTTTGCTTTGGCCTGAAGCTCTTGGCAGTAGCTGGCCCTGGGCCTCACAACCCTCTAGAACCGTTCTGTATGTGGGAGTTTCCCTAGCAATGGATTGCATGATTGTCGTTCTTGTAGAGCAGACCAGTGGAAGTGTAAGAAACGATTGTGTTGAATGGGAGATGCACAGGAGAGGAACAGCTTGAACAGGATCATGGATCCCTTCAAAAATGGGAAGGGTTTGAAACATTTACTAGCGGCAGATCAAAAGCAGAGGGAAAATGAGCAGCTGCTCAGACTAAAAACTGCATCAAGCTCATGCTCTCCACTCCCCCAGAAGTGAGGAGTAAATCACATTGGCATCAGCAATCCTCATTGATCAGTGTTTTTCCACACAGATCCCTCCCTCAGCCTATTGCCCAACCCTTTGAACTCAAGCCAATTTGAGGACACAAATTCCACAGTTTTTTTAAGTTAGGTTTATTTAGCAATAGAAGTATGTACATGTAAGAGAATCCCCTGCAGCACAAGACATGCACAAAGCAGTGAGGGACTGAAAATGGTGCTGCTCCATGGCCTTCCTCATCACCTGTCATCCCACTTTACTCAGCGGCAGGGCCAAGATTAGAAAGGAACAGGCGAGAAATGTATCAGTCCATGTGGCAGAGTCTTCAGGCAGAGCCTCCCAGCAATCAGTATTAAAACAAGCGGGCACCATAACCAAATGTCTGTTTAATGCCCTCGAAGTAGTAGCGCTGCCAGCCTTGCTTTGTTCTTTCTTCTTCACTGGCAGGAATGCCCTTGCCTTCCAAGCACACCTCTGTCTCGCCACCTTTGTCATTGAAGTTCAAGGTAATGGTTGCAAAGTGCCCTAGAGGAACCAAAGCAAGTCTGTCAGCAGTGTGCAGTACAGTACATACAGCCCCCATAGGCTGCTCCGCCCCTCCTTTCACAGGGCAGCACTTGAAAGACTCTTGGAGGTCCTTCCCAAGAGGCTCTACTGACTGCAGCTGTAGGCCTTCCCTAGGAACACAGCTAGGAGAGGGCTCCCTCTTCCTGCACTTTGAAGCAGTTGCAACTACAGCTGCACAAGCAGCTACACTTCATCCTTCCTACCTGGTCACTGCTCTACACAGTGGCTGAAGATGCACACATGATAATGTGGGATAGGAAGCTGGGAAAACACTGGAGCAGCTCCCAAAACATCCTGTGCTCCCCGATCATGAGCCACAATGAAGTGTGGCAAATGGGGCTGGTATCCTTCAAAGACAGGCTGGACTACTTACCAGCTGGCCAAGATTTGAATCTCCATTTCATAACAAGTTGCTTCTCAGGAACCTTGAAAAGGGAGACAAAAAACTGAGTAGTAATTTTTTGTAAATGCTGCAGTCTAATAGAAAGCATTTAAAATTGTGTTGATATCAATGTAGCCTTAGAGATCCCTTAAGAAACACACACACACACAGGAAGAGATTTAAGTGTCCTTTTCTTTTCAATCCCCTTCTAGAAAGATACGCAATAGTACAGTCCCAAACACTGAGACAGAGTTCCTGTCCAGAAGACTTTAGTGGCAATTGAGCCAAAGAGAAAGAGTTACTATCTTTAACACTCCTCCAACCCCTGTTAGTAAAATCACACAAAGACAGGGGAGATCTATGACTGGAAGCTACATTTTCTCCACAGACTGAAGCGCTATGCATTAATTCACACTACTAGGAATGCTTCAATAGCCACAGAAATTAGAGATAACTATTGGGTACCAGGTAGAACCCACAGTTAGGTAACAGAAGCATTGTAATGGAACTGATAAAAAGTTACAGCCTGGTAACAGTTCTGCCTCTGTGCAAGATACACCTGAACGTGTTAGTACTTACTAGGTCAACAAACTCTCCTGTGACACTGCCATCCAGCAACTGAAACTTGCCTCCTTTATCGGCCTCCAAGGTGGCTTGTGCGTGGGTGAAAGCCTGGACCATCTGAAAAGAATTCAGGAGCAGACCTGGATTACTTGACATTATCTTCCTGAAAACTTGTTGCCTAAAGCCTCCCACCCAGCTACAAAAGTTTTGGAAGAAGAGATAAGTCAATAGGGTAAGGTCTTCAGCTAAAGACAAAACCCCTGCCCTGGCCAGAAAAGCCATTTATCACTACACCAACATTTCACATGCCCAAGGAAAAGAACCTCCAGCTTTCGAGTGCTATGCAGTGTTCTGAGTCACACAGTGATTTTACTTTGTTGATTTCTTAATGAAACCTACTAAGAAAAAAATATGCCTTTCTTTTTCATTTTTCTCATCAAAACAGGAAGAACAAAAGACTAAGACCATGTTTAAATAATAATAATACAATGCTGCTCTCTCATCCTGAACTGTATAATAGCGTGCATAAAAGTGGAAACTATTTCCAAAGCACACTTTTGATACCCCCTAACCTTAAAAGGAAAAAACAAAAACAAACCAGAAGGACACAACTGTAAATACCAAGTGATCTGGCCACATGCAGTAAGGGATACACCTACACATAGGTGCTGACAGCTGTCTGGAACTTGCTTCTGGTTGGCATTAATCCCCTCTTGTCAACTGTGTGAAAAGATGCACACACAAGCTTTCAGCAACTACTCTGCAGAACAGCTTTCTTATTCCATTCTCATGGATTGTGAATGTCCTACAGAACTTCTTAAAAAGCTTATTAGGAAGAGCCTCCTATATGCAAAGAACAACTTCCAGAACAAGCCAGGCATTACCTCCTGAGTAACGAATACCCGGTAGAGCTCCTCAGGAGATGTTAAGAAGGTGTCCTTCAAACTGATCTTACAGGTAGGGATCTTGACTCCTATGGATTTGGACTGTGATGTAGCAGTACTGCTCTTGGCAGCCATCTAACAAAACAAGGAAATCAAACACATAAACACTTTTTCATCAAAAAAAAAAAAAACAAAAACAAATCAAAAATCAACAAATGGTTCACATATCCAAGGGGAAAAACAAAGGCTCTTGGTAAAGATGCAATCAGACACAACCGTACTTAAATGTAAAAAGGAGATTTATCACTTTGCTTGGAAGAAACATCATGTGCTGCCAATGGAAACAGTCACACCTATTCCACAGATTGCAAATTCCTGAATGTATATGTTCTACACACAACATAGGTTGCTCCTGTAAGTCCTGGAATCCAATACAGTGTACCTTTCTTCACTGATCCCAAAGCATGTCTGCAGTTTTGTTTACCTTGCGGTCTTCTGCTTTAGGAGCCACCTGAGGTGCTGTTTCCATATGTTCACCATTCACTGTGGGCAAAATCATGCCCTGGGTGAATTCTGGAAAGACAGGAATGTGCCCATGAAACCAATGAAAGATCAAGTAAACTTTATGACTGTACTTAGAAATACACAATCAAAAATGATTTCCTGGTTTCCCCCTTGCTCTTGCTAGTATCTATGATTTGAAACAGTTTTTAGAAAAAGGGAACAGACCTCTTTTTACAAGCACTTCTTTCCCTCACTACTCTCCACCAAAGGCCATGTCAGAACCTGCCTACACTATCAATTAGGAAGTCACCTCCTCTTTGCAGCATAGACATACCATCTTCTACATGCTGCTCTTGCATTAATGTTTGTTAGTCTCAGACTTAAATAGCTTTTTTCCTCTCTCACTCTCTAATACAAATTGCAAACACGTAAAAAACTTTTGCCTGGCTGGCCTAGACACACCAAACCAAACTTTTCCATTTCTTTTCACAATGGCTCTTCATTTCTTATATCACTGCAGTGAACAATAGTAACTTCTAACTCCCTCTTTGATTTATCTTTATCACCAGATGCCAGGACAACACATGGGAAGTCAGGCAAGCCTTGCCAGTGCCCTGTCCAGCAGCACTAGCACTTCTGTAACTCCATTAGAACCTTCAGCCTCATTCAGAATTACATTTGCTTTTTTTCCACCTCAGTAACTTCTGGTTTTACCAATTATACAACATTTTTCTCCTTTTTCTTCCTCTTCATCTGTTCAGAGTAGCAAGAGTTCCATTAAAAAGCAGAGTTTTATCATATGTGCATAAACCTGTATCCTGCAATATATGGTTCCCACTTATTCACATTTATTGCAGCCCACAAGATCATACAGTTTTTTTCTGATTAGCATTCTTATCTTTCACTGGGTGACTGCACCTCCCAGCCTGAACACTATAGTGCCTGAAAAATAAAAACAAAGAGTACAGAAATTTGATCCTGGAAAAACAGCAATCAGTGGTGGTTTGTACCCAGTGCATCTAGAATATGAAGTGTAATATAAGTAAATGGATATAAAAAGAAACTGTAGCATTCCCAGCCTATATTTGAGAGGAAAGCCAAACTCAACCAAAACACATTGATTTAACTCCAACTGCTGAACTCAGATTTAACTTAAAAAAATAAATTTGATCCAGATGCTGAGACAGCTCATTAAAAGACACCAACAAAACCTGCAGAGCAATTTCCAGACATCAGTTATTCTAAAGTCCAAGTAACACTAAATGTCTTTACCAGTGTGGCAAGAGGAAAAAAAAACCCAACAAAAACAAACCACAAACTGGAGAAGGTATCACCTTCCAAGAAAGTAAGCAAACTGAAGGCCAGATTGTGCCACATGCAGTGATTATATCACTGGGGTAACCAACACATTTTGGCTGACTTTCATTTTCTCTGTAGCTTCAGGATATGAAGGGAATTCTCAGTTTTAAAACATAAATTCAAAAATACTGTTTATTACTGCATTATCAAGAAAACAAACCTTTCTGGGCTGTAGTATACTGTCTAGAGCCAGAAATGCTTCTTCCCAAAGTTACTGTTACTGCTCTGACACCACTCTGTTGAGATGGAGCAAGCAACTCCTCTCTTCACCCCCATTCCTTCTTTAGAATTAGTACATATGGGTTCCTATAGCACTTCTCCATCTCAAGTTACATACCCGTTTTGAGAGTGCTGATGTAAGTTTTCATTGCATCTCTAATTTTCTTTGCACCCTCTTGCTTCATTAAGGTCTTCAAGTTAGTGTCAGGCTCATCTTTAGCTAGGCTGACAAGGATCTAAACAACAAAGCCAAGCATTCATTAACTAGGACAAATGTGCACGCTTCTTTTGTTACTCAATTCAACATCACAGACTTTGGCTAAACTTCTATAAACACCCCTGCAGTTTTATACATCTTACACTTCATCTCTCTCAGCCTACAGTACTGTACCTATGTGCCTAAATACCTTGTGCTACAGAGCCCTTTGCATCTAGAAAACAGGAATTAATTTGATAAAGGTACCACACGATGGGGGAGAGACACTGTCAGGGAGTGTAGTGACAGAATGAAAGATAACAGTTTTAAATTGAAAAAAAGGTACATTTAAATTAAGAATTAGAAAGAAATTTTTTACTCTAATTCTTTACTCTAAGGTGAGGCACTGAAACAGGTTGCCCAGAGAATCTGTGGATGTTCCAGCCCTGGATGTGTTCAAGGCCAGGTTGAATGGAGCTCTGACTAACCTGGTCTAGTGATAGATGTCTGTGCTCATACCAAAGAGGTTGGTAATAGATGACCTTTAAAGATCTCATCCAACCCAAACCATTCTTTGATTCTATTAACTTAAGCAGTCTCTAGCAGAAAAAAAAAAAATCTATACAAACATTCCAAGAAAGGTAACAGGGAAGGAAATACTAATGCTGTGACTATTCCTGTTAGAACACTTCATACATCCAGCTGTACTTACCTCAACTTCCTCAATGTCATTTTCATCCGAGAGATTAGGAATCTCCACATAACCTTTGTACTTCACTCCTGTCTTTGAGGTGCCTGCAATTATAATTATATTGTTCAGATCAACCTTTCTTACTCTGGTTGTTCTCAAAGCAAACTTGTATCAAAATACATTACTCTCCTTTATTATTACTTCCCAGATGAGATAATTATCCTTGCTCTTGGTATTATACCTGAACCTGACCTTGAAACAGGAAGGATGCACCTCACTCACCAGTCCATGCCAGCTTGATAGCCCACTCATAGAAGAAGATAAGTTTCCCTTTGCGGTTGTTAATGGAGGCCTCTCCATCCAGTTTGCTCACTTCTGTCACCTCACACGCCCCTTCCTCACCCTCTACCCTGACAGGCAGGAGGAGAGCTTTCAGCCGCTCCGTGGACCAGTTGGAGGCATCCCTCTCCGTCCTGCAGGAAAACCGAGCGGGGTGAGAATCTGGGACAGGTCACGCTGACAGCACATATTGGGACTATCCAATGTTCCCCGATCTCGTGTCTCTGCTCCGCTTCAGCACAAACACACACAGGTTTCTTCCCCAGACCATCTCTACGCATTCCCCCGGCACATCTCGGCTCGGGCATCCCCCTACACACGCAGGAGCCGGGGGTCGCCCCAGAGGATCAACCCGTCTCAGCACCAGCCCGCGAGGAGGGGACGGGAGGCGGCCCCGCTGCCCGCGACTCCGGCCGTGCAGCCCTCGGGGCCTCCCGGGTGGGTCTGGGAGCAGCCGCCCCGCTCACCAGTGCCAGTTGTTGACGTTGGTGGCGTCCGCCCGCTGCTCCACGATCCAGCGCGGGTCTCCCTCCCCCCACTTGGCCATCGGGACCGGGATTGCCGCCTCCGCTCCGAGCGCCCGTGGAAGCTGCTAGAACCGCCGCGCCGCCTCCCGCCTTCCGCCCGCCGAGGGCCCTTCCGGCACGCCCCCGCGGCGCGACCCCGGCTTATTGGTTCCGCCCGGCAAATTGGTTCCACAGGGCCGCAGGCAGCTAAAGCTGGTGCTCCCGTCCCGTCCCCGCCGGCCTACAGCTCCCGGAGTCGGCTCACAGTTCCCGGAATCAGCCCACAGTTCCCAGAGCCCCGATCCCGGCTGTCGGTCCAGACACCGCTCCGCCGCTCTCGCAGCCCGCTGGGACTGGTAGTCCGAAGGCACGTCAATGCCTTCACCAGTGTCCCGCGGGGCACGCCGGGAGTCGTAGTGCGTGAAGGAGGAGCGGCCGCTCCGCGCCCTGTGTGAGAACTACATATTCCGGCATGCCCCGCGCGCGGCTGCCCCGCCCTGCTGTGAGGACGCCGCTGCTGCTGGCTCGGGAGGGGCGGCGAGGTAAGAGAGGGGCCGGGAGCAGGACCAGGGGTGGTGATACCGCCGAGGCAGCCGCTCCATTCCTCTGCTGAGGCAGCCGCGCGGTGCCGTTGCAGATGAGCAGGGTGCGGGCGGACGAGGAGGAGTACTGGCACAGCTCCAAGTTCCGGGCCTTCACCTTTGACGATGAGGATGACGAGCTCTCGCAGGTAGGGAGGGTCCGGCCCCGCAACTGGTGATAAGACACCCTCGTCGGGTGAGCCCCCGTAACCATCCCAGCCCAGGCCTCGGCCCTGCACGTCGCGGAGAGTTGATGTTCTGTAGGTGGATTGTCACCTCCTGCCCCCTGAGGAGGGTACCGAGCGCTCCCGTCTCTCTCTCCACAGTAGCCAGTCCAAAATCTCATTACGACGTGGTTCTCCCCCACGCACCAAACTGCATCTCCCGCTGGCTGAGCTGTTAGTGTCCATGTAGGTGTCCTTGGGGTTCGCAGTGGTGAGGAAAAGCTATTACGTTTGCTGCATAGCTACAGGACTAAAATACCATCCTGACAAGCAGCAATGGAAGCTGAAAAAGCCGTATGCAAAGTTCTTTGGGAGATGTTTGATGGTAATAGGAAACAAAGTGCATTCTACAATGCTGATGATCCTTATGCAAGGTCATTCTTTTGTGTGTAGCTAAAGGAATCCAAACGGGCAGTGAATAGCCTTCGGGATATTGTCGATGATGATGATGACGACCTTGAGAGGGTCAGCTGGAGTGGAGAACCTGTGGGAAGTAAGTAGAGAAGTACTGTAAATTATCTTTGAGACAGAGGGGGTTTAAAATTGCTGTTTAAGTCAAGTTACTTAAGTCAGGAGTATTATTCGCTATCTAATCTGACTCTAGTGTCCTAGGTTGCATTGTCAACTACTTGATTTACCTGAGCAGATCCACTGAAAAGAGGGTGAGCAGAAGCCCAAATTGTGTGAAAAAGGAGAGTGCAGACAAGTGGAGGGAATTCACTTTTTCTAATATGTAGCCAAGCTCAGAGCAGGTGTTTTGGAGGTTATGGATTAATACTTGTCATGTTTAGGTGGCCTGTGAGATTCCAGGTAATCAGTTCCTTCACATCACTGCCTGAAGTGGCACTATTTAAAGTTTGTGTTTTTACCCCACAGCACTTTAAGCAGATAATCCAAGGTTCAGTGTGTGTTTATAGAATGACTCCTACACTAGAAATTTGAAAGGGAGATGTAAACATTAAGCAGATGTGTTTCTAGTGATGATGGGAGTGAGCTCATGGCCCACACACAATGCTGTGTGCTGTGCTTTTTGAGTTCATGACCCACAGAATTGTGACACTTGCTAGCCAGTGTCAAACCATGAAAATTTACATATGGATCACCCAAAGTATCTTCAAAGACTGATCTTCTTGTCCTTTGCTATAGCTCCTCACTCTACTTTCTTGTCCCACCCAGGGTCTTTCTACCTATTGTGTTCTTTTGTCTATCATCCTGATCCTAAAATAAGTGTGTTGTGCAGCTGTGTGAAAACAAGGGGAAACTGTATTGAGCAGGCAGGAGGGAGACATAGGCATTGTTGCCAGCAGCATGTGCACACTGAGAACTGTTTTGTCTGTGTGGGAAGGAAAACTGTCTTAGTCTTTAGTGTTCAGGAAAGCATCCTCTTAGGCTTCTGCAGTTTGAGGTAGGCTAGAGACTCTCTGTCTTGCTTTGTACTTCTAGAACAATGCAATTTATTTTATTTATACTTTTATCCCCAACGTAATGGATGATAATGGTGGGGGTGTCTATGTATTCCTTTTAATCAAGCCATAGCCAGCTGTACAATGCTGTTGAAACCAGCCTTTTCTGGAGGACAACATGCCACTGCTTAACAAGCAGTTTTACATGAGAGTGGGATTCTGCATGAAGAGATGCTCTGCTTCTAGTTAGTGCTTAGGATCAGACTTACCAAGATGTGCTAGTGCAGAACTGATCAGCACACACTTGGTAATGTTTCTGCTGTGCCAGATCATTCTTTACTGATTCTTTCATGGTTAAAAATTCCCTGTCTGCACACAGGTATCTCCTGGTCAATCAAAGAGACAGCCTCTGGCAGCGCTAGTTCACTGGATGGCCGAGACTCCAGCCTACAGAAGGGCTCTTCCTCCTATGCTGCTCTTCCCAAACAAGCTTCTTCCTACTCTCTAAGCAGCCTGTTCAAAGGTGAGGTTCATTATATATTATATTGGCAAATGTGTTTTCTCTTAAGACCATCAAGGGGCAGTTGTGTTATCTTACATAAATTGTTTTATCTGAAATGTATGGCAAGACAGGGAAGCTCCAATCTCTCCTCAGAGTGGAAGTGTATTGCTTATTGCTCACTGGTCAGAAATTGAAGACTGTCTTGTGCAGTAGATCGTGTGCTTTTGTGGAGTGGGAAGGGGCTTTGGAGATTATGGCTTCTTAAAATCCAGGTTCCAAAGAACAGCAAGGTAGAGCACAGCACTGTGTGGCAATCCATTTGGTTGGTGGAAAAGAGCAGGCTGCAAAGGGACTGGCTTGACCCATGTAGCCCTCATTTGATTTTCAGTGCTGTTAGAGAGGACAGATTCCTTTATTTGGAGCTCAGCTGGCTACTGTTGGTGTTGGTTCAGCAAACACATGATAGCAGCAGTGGCAGCAGAGCTGGTTACGGGGGGAGTTGTGCAGCAGGCCGTGGTCAAACATACACAGCTTGCAATAGTTCAGCTCTATTTTCTCACTGCAAGACAACAAAACAGCTTTGACTTTGTCTCTCTTTCTCTGGGGTGTTTTTTGACTCTCAACTTTGACAATAAAGTGATGAAAAAAAGGATCCAAATTGCATCCCTGATGGATGGAGCTGTCCATGTTTCCATGGCCTGTGTTGCAGTGCTGTGTGCTTGAGCCTCTGCTCTGCAAGTAGATGAGTGAATTCAGGCTCTAAGCTCTCCTGGCCTCAGCTCCAAGAGAGCATATAGAGATGGAGTGTGATATGGTTTGCAATGCCACAGACAGCTTAAATACCTTAGAATGTGAGCAGGTGAGCCCTAGCTGTGCTGGTGTAGTGTGCATCACTGTACAGGGTGGCTTGTTCTACAGGGGCACAGCTGCAGTAAAATGGTCTTGTAGTCTAGGCTTATGTTCCCCGTGCAGGAGATGTTGCTGGTGCAGGACAGTGTCTCACCAGTGTTTTTATTTCAGGACGGAACAAACTCCCAAGTTTTCAGTCCCTCTCAGATGGTAAGTTTTGGGTCCCTGCCTCTTTCTGGGAGGGGTGCAGATTTACATGAAACAAAGCATTTCCAAAGAAGAAAAAGGGAAGTGTCATCTGCCTTAGGATGCAAAAAGAGAAACAGAATCATGTGCTGTCTAAAAGTTCAGTCATGGGTGGTTCTTTCCTAAAAGAAATTAAATAATTGGCATGATGGTTTGGGGTAATTACTTATGTACAACTGACAACTAGTTCTAGAGTAATGCTGTATTGTCATTTGGTCCTTAAGTTTGGGTCTTCTGCCATGAAAACCAAGGAAGGGATGGGTTTGAAGGTGCATGTGAATCAGGATTTTCATGTGCTACTCATCTGTGCCTTTCCCTCTCAGCCCTCACTGACACAGGAGTTAAAAGCTATGCCCCAGAGCTGCGCCGACCGAAAGCTGAGTACAAGGTGAGCAGCCTGTGCTTGTTGTATGCTGAGATTACTGAACTTCCTACTCTACTGGTTTCATGGGAAGTGATTAGTTGCTGTTTCAGACAGAAGAGGGCAATGCAGGAAATAGGACAGGGAACTGCAGAATGCAGCCTTGCAGTAATTCGAGCATTCTCTGCTTTTGCTCAGAAGTATGTAGCTTTGCTGGAGGTCTTGGTTTTGGTTATTCCTTTTATTGAATAGCCCAGCAGTCTTTGTGGAAAGGATTTCAAAGTAGTGCTTTGTCTATAAGCTGCTTTCATGCTGGGTCAGATAAACTGGCATCACATGTGGTTTTTACATTTTTTTAAATACGAAAGTTTTGAAATTTCCTGTTCATGAATCACTGGGACAACACAGAGGGAGTTGTGCAGAGGCAGTGTTCCAGTTGCCAGGGATGTTTGTCTACCAGATATGCAGTGATAGGTGTTGGAGAATCTAGAGGATTTTGGGACTGGGTGGATTCCTGTTACTAGGTGTGAGATTGTGGTCCCATGTCCCTAGGTCCAGGCAGTAACAAGAGTGACCCCATATTCCCTAAAGATACAGACATGCATGATACTAACTCAGCTGCCTGCATGGATTAACATAGACAGAAACCAGCACCTTTATGAATAGACACATACAGGAAACACTCAGGCTTGATCCTTAGCTTCCTTTCTGTCTGACCAATCCTACTGGTGGAACATGCACACTCTCTATGGGTCCATCCTGCAGCTGGTCTTAGACATCTGGTTTGTTTTGTAGCTGAATCCCAGACCCAGTCTCCTCCAGTAGCTGGTACTTGCATCCTGGGGCTGCTGGGGTTCATGGTCCACCTGTCCTGGGCCATCTGATCATCCCCAGGTTGGGGTATTTTGTCAATCAGCTATTAATCACATAACCTAACAGAGCACTTCCTCAAAGCACAGCAGAAGAAACAGGAGTGTCCTGTTATGTTGTGTTCTGGGCCTGCAGAAGCAGTGAAACAGGAAGGAGAAGGATTATACACCCCTCTTAAATGGGGTGGTGTAAGTGGGGTGAAACAAAGGAAGGAAAGTTAGTGGCACTTTTGATGAGTGTCCTGACAGTGTTTGAAGTTGTCCTGACAGCTGAGAGTCTGCCTCTAATCAGCAGTGCTGGAGGGAACCCCGATGCTCAGGATATTTGACACTCAGCTATAGATTGCTTTGAGAGACTCATGTGCAGAGGTTCCTTAATAGGATTGGGACCTTTCATCCTTAGATTTGGGCTTTCAATAAATCTTCAATGGATTTAAAATTCAGTGTCCTCTGAGCTGGCTCTTGTTGCTCCCTTTCTCTATGCCTTTGGAGGCAGAAAGCTGAATTGCAACCACTAGTTTGGGTCTCACAGAGACCTAGATGACTTTATGGTGTGTGAGTTAGGAGTGGCTCAGGCCACCATCACTTTTTATCCTGAGTCTGTTGTCCCTGTGTTCTCCATGCTGCTGTGGAAGGCTCACCAGCAGAAGTCTGTCTGAATTGTAATGTGAAACTGACTCCTTGCCCTTCAATTTTGGGTTAGTCTGTTTTGCATGTATTTTGTTTGTCCTGAAAGTAATGTAATTTGCAAGGAGTACAACCTGATGCAATGCACTTCTTACAAAGAATGTGATAACAGACCGTACTGAGGCAATAGAAAGGCTGTGTTAACATATGAGCCTTTAGCTTCCCTCCACACCAGCATATGCAGAGTCTTAGGGCTCAGCATTTGCACCTGAAAAATGTACATACACATCCTACTAACACTTTTCCTGGAGCAGCTGAGTGATAAGTGTGAGTAGCTACATGTGGGCCATCACTGATGCAGCAGAAGTGGAAAGCAGCTTGGAGACTGCTGAAATTATCTGAGGCTTAAGAGTGCTGTATTTTTCTTGTGGCAGGATTACAGCAGTGACTGGAGCCCCAAAGATACAGTCAGGCGAATGCAGAGGGGCAAGGTAAGGATTTTGCACTCTCACCTGCTTGTAAGAGATTGAGGGTGGGTGGTCCCAAAATGCTTTACACTTTCCTGTGTTCCTGGCTGTTCTGGGAACAAGGAGAGGATCCGTGTTGCTTGCAGCACCTAGCAGGGATGGTGGTCTGCATGTCTGTTACTTCGCCAGGTGGCAGTGCTGGGATCACACTAGCTCAGGAGCAGCAGCAGAACCTCAGGGTTTTGTTGCTTTGTTTACTTGAGTTGTCCCCTCAGCAAGACTCTGACAGTAGGTATCTGTACTGCTGTGTCCCTTTCTACCTTTTCTGCTCCCTGGGGCTAGGTTTATTTTAAAAGTCTGAGGGGGTGGGGCTTTATCTCCATTCTCAGTTGATGGCAAATGGAGAGAGGAAGACAGAAATGGTTTCACTGGAGCTGTAATCTTAGTTTCAGCTGCCTTAGTGTGCAGTGAAGACATAGGGAGATTGTGGTTTCACTCTGCATGTGTCTCCTCAAGAGCTGAGGTGAACTAAAGAGTGAGAGAGGCCACAGATGTGGGGCAAGAGGAAGAGAGAAAGAGTTATGACTCTATTTTTTTGTTCTCCTTTGAGGAAAGAGGCCTGCAGAGTTCCCTCCTCCTGTCAGGGCTAGTGGTTTGTGGTATAGTTCTTACAGGGGTGTTTGTGCTGAATGTATGTTGTCTGCTGTCCTAGACTGGGCAGTAATGAGGGCTGACTGCAACCCCTGTGGACAGATTTCCAGGATCACGCAGCATGTGGTTTCAGCTAAATGACAATTTCTCCACTCGTTGGGAGGGTGGTTATTCATGTTGCTGAAGGGCTTATGGGAGAGGAATAAACCATACCTTGGGTTCAGCCTGACTGTCTTATGTCCCACATGCCTGCTTCCTCTTGTTCTGTCTCTAGGTCTGCTCTCTAGAGAGATTTCGCTCCCTGCAGGACAAGCTGGTGCTCTTGGATGAAGCTGTGGCAGGGCACGATGGGAATGTCATTACAGCTGTGAGTCCTGCTGGGGCCATACAGGGCTGAGACTTCTGGGTGGCCCCACAGAGAGTCCTTGTGAGAATACAGTCAGCTCTATTGCAAGACTAGGGGGTATTCTTTAGTTCAAACCAAACAGTTACTGGAAAATGTCAAAGCTTAAGACTGGGAAATTCTGTATTCCTGTTGCCTTTCCTGCCACTCTGCAGAACTGATGTTAATAACAAGGAATCTGATCCATCAGCTTTACAGATTTTTGCAACTACCTTTTGAAGGTCAAGGTTTAATCTTCATTGCAGCACAGAAGATCTGGGACCAGGCATTTAGGATCTGGGGCCTCACCATTTTTTTGGCTTTTAAAGTATCAGACAGGAAATCGGATTGTGTCAGAGCTTTCTTCATCCAGGTCTTTTAATTCCTTGGATTTTGCATGGAAAGGTTTTCCTTTGTAAATTTTGGTCTCACTCATCTAAACTCCAGAGTAGGAGCTTAGGCAAGAATGGGAAGCTATGGCCTAGGCTCACTGCTTGTTCTGGGTGTTGTGGGTACCAGAATGAAGTTCAGTGCTGTAAGAGCTGTGTTTTCAGAGGCCCTTTGCAAAAGCTTCTCTAGGCCTTGACCAGTGTGCTGTTTGTCTGTCTTAATTCTGAGCTGTCTGTCTGTGCTCACAGGTCCTGATATTCCTGAAACGGACGCTAAGGAGAGGTGAGCGTGACTGGCCAGGATTTCTGTAGTGTGTGAAGGACAGAGGGGATCATCCTTTCACTGGGTGCAAGATACAGAAAGCCTCTGGGATATTGCTTTTTTACTAAGCATGAAGTATTTTTGTGGCAAGTGTAGTGTGGGTGGTGGGGGGATAGCGATACCTGCAAAGGCTCCAGAGAGGAGCTTTAAGCAGTGGTAGATGGTGGTGATGGGATGAATGAAAATGAATCTGTAGAGGTAGTACACGGCTGTGAATTCAGCTGTCAGCCCAGTGATTGGGCTCTTCTGTGCTCCAACCGCCAAGACTGTGATTTGAGATGGGATAAAGTTGTTGAATCCTGCCAGTGACTTTCAACTCCATGCACTGTGCTAAATCCCTCTGCTTGGGAGTGCTATCTTACTTTACCCACCTGTACATAAACTCTCTCCCTTGTAGAGATCTTGTTTCGGGAGCTGGAGGTGCGGCAGGTGGCCTTGTGCCATCTGATCCATTTCCTCAGAGAGATGGGTGAGCAGAAGTTTCTTCTGGATCTGCTCAGGTGAGGCTGTTGATCCATCTTGTGGCAGGGTTGAGCACACTGCTAGGAACGTGCCTCCAAGGTAATGCTTGCTAATTCTCTTTTGCAGGTTCTTAGACAGGACCGAGGAAGTTGCTGTGAGTATTCCCAGGAGCATAAGCTCCCTTACTGCAGGGAGGGGCTGGCTGCAGAGTGTGTGGGAATCAGGCAAAATCTTTTCATCCCCATTTCACCCTCTGGAATACTGTATCTCCCAAATCCATGAGAAGAGACTGCTTCTTTCCTCTCTCCCTCCAGCTGTCTCAGTACCGGGAGCATTTGAACATCCAGGATGTAGAAAAAAGGAGGGAATTTCTGAAAGGTTGCATTGGGTAAGAAAAAAAATGCAATAGCAGGGGAGGGATGTGGGTTCTTCACAGGAGGTGGTAGAGAAGAAAATTAGACCTCTGTGCCAGTAGCATGGCTTATGTGGTTTGAGAGCTGATGTTGATTTTCCCTTAGTGAGGAGTGGGAGTAGAGTTTTTGGTACAGTGTAGACCAGAGAGGAATAATTTGTGGGGATCACCTAGTCCAGCAGCTTTTGCTGCTTATTCAGGAGGAAAGATGTTTCAAGGGACTTTCTGATCATTGACCCTTCAGATTGTAATGGAAGTCTGAGTGCCTGAGCACTTGAGGAAGTTGGTAGCATCCACTTTAGGCTATTCTATGAGATGTGCCATGTAATGTTTCTCTGGAGCCTCTCTAGTTGGAGACAGCAGTGGGTCAGGACTGTGAGTACTCACTGGCCATTCAAGCTGGGAAGAATGGGAACTTTTTTGGTAGGAAAAAAACTTCTGCTAAGTGTACTTAGAAGGAAATTAAGGATTCTGTACTTAAGAGCTGGTCACCGGGTTTCTTTCCTTCATGTCTGGCCAGGCTGCCGTTTTCAGCTGAGGATACCTCTCACATCCAAGACCATTATACCCTGTTGGAGCGACAGATCATTATTGAGGTATGAAATCTTATCTGCTGGTCAAGAGATGGCTAGGACTACCTGTGAGATCTCTTGCTGCCCCTAACTTTCACTACATTGGATCTAACCAGCCTGTCCTGGCTAGTGTAGTTGTAATTGCTGTTCAGGCTGCTATGCCAGGCACGTGTGAAATACCAGATCTGAGACTTGATAGCATGTTGGGGCAATGCTTGCACACTGCTGTCACAACACTCTCTGTAGGTCTCTGTCCCACAGCTAAACAGGCAGTTGTCCTGGCTCACGTCCACCCTGTCTGTCTTCCTGATTCCACAGGCTAACGATCGGCACTTGGAGACGGCTGGGCAGTCAGAGCTATTTCGGAAATATCCTCGCAAGGCTTCAATCCTCAACATGCCACTAGTGACCACCCTCTTCTACTCCTGTTTCTACCACTACACAGAGGCTGAGGTGCGGATGATGTGGCAGAAGATAAGGTTGCATCTCGTCCTTGTAGCTCTCAAGATGTAGGGTGGTCAAGCTGCAGCATGTTAAGGAGAGTAAGGGAAAGAGAGATCTTACTTCATCCCTCAGAGAGACTTTGTCCCCTGGCACCAGTTTGGAGTTTTGTGCTCCAAGACATTCAACCTGGCACAGTTTGTCAGGAAGTTGCCTCCTAGAAATCACTGTCAATCCCATGAGGCTGAGGTGTGTGGAACTGGTCTTGGAAGTGCTGGAGGTGCACCAGTTGAGGATGTAGGGAAGCTGGACCAGAGAGCTAATGTGGTGGGATGGGATAGTTGCTCTCTTCTGTCAGCTGCTTCCTCCTGTGGTACTGACATGAGCAAAAAGCAGTAAAATCTTGAGAAGATTGATTCTGTGCAAGGCAGATACCTTATAATAGGTGTGTGAACCCCTGCTGTGGCCTGCCCTTCTGAGTTTGCACTGACTTGTCTGCTTTCTTTAGGGAATGTTCAGCAGCCCCACCAACCTGAAGAAAACATTTAAGGTGCGTGAGTCTCTCCTGTTTTGTCAGCACTAGCTGAAAACATGCACAGACAAGCTATGTAATGAAAGGGGCTCAGTAGGAGGAATATGAGAAGCTCAGCACTGGGCTAGGGAGGGGACCATGGCATCCTTTTTGAGCAAGGCCCTTCTGGAGTCTCCGAAAGGCAAGTGAGAGCCATGTGGAGATTTTCAATGGATGTACCCTGTCTGCAGCAGCACTTGCAAATCACCACTTCCTACTCTCAGGTGCTGTGTGTGGCATCAGGCAGCATCTTGCCTCTTTGTGTGGGTGTTGGTGTGGGTCCTGCCAGGGCTGGGGCAGATGGCATTCATCTCCAGCCCACACAGGCCTTCTGAGCTGTGCTGTTGGTCTGACTGCAGCTTTCTGCCTTGCAGATTCCTGATAAGCAGTATGTGCTGACTGCCCTGGCTGCCCGTGCCAAGCTGCGGGCTTGGGGTGATGTGGATGCCCTCCTCACCACCAAGGTGAGCTGCAGAGAGCCTTGCTGGGGACACAGTCCCAAGTACTGGTGTCTGCTACTGATAGCTGGCTTGTTCTGGAGTTACTGGATAGACTGGTTTTATTCCAGCAAAGCCCAGCACCTCTGCTGCAGGGTGTTGCAATACTTTCCTCCTCTCCCTGCTCAAGACCTCTGCTGGGCTGGCTTGGCTGCAGCAATAAGGTCAGAGAAGGGGGCTGTCTCTGAGTTCGGTTACCAAAGGGATTGCAGCCAGCCTGTGCCCAGCCCCTGCACAGAGGGCTCTGCCGTAGGGTGCGTGTAGTGGCTGTGGATTATGTTGCTGGCACTGGGAGAAAAAACACATTTTCTTGTAGCTGGAGGGATTGTCCTTTTGAGTTGACATAGGTTTGGTTCACATTTTAGAACTGGCTGGGTTACACCAAGAAGAAGGCACCTATTGGCTTCCACCGGGTGGTGGAGATCTTGCAGAGGAACAGTGCTCCCGTGCAGGTGAGCCAGGAACCCCTGCTTATGTCCTGCTCTTTTTTGGGATTTGGTGTATGAGTGACTCCTCAGGTGAGCTGCTTCCTAGCTGGAAGTGAGAGAAGCTTGCTGATCTTCTGACTCTGCCAGGTGGGTGCAGCACTCAGCTGAGCAGCCCATGCATCAACAAAAGGTGTGGGTGGTATTGAGGGCTGGGTCCTAGCTCTGACTGCAGGAGGGACTGTGTGGGCTGTGACCAATGACTGTGTTGTGCTCTAGGTTTTTCAATACCTCCCAGAATAATCTTCTCCATAATTTTACCATGCACTGAAATGAAATATCATAAAAGGAAATCAGATTTGACAAGGTAACCCACTTGGTCAATCAAGGGAAGCTACTCTATGTAGTGTTTTTGGATTTCAGTAAAGCTTTTGATGTCTCTCAGAGTATCCTTCTGGCCAAAATGTCCAGCACACAGCTGGATAAACAAGTGATGAGATGGGTGAACATCTGGTTCATGGGTTGGGCATAAAGGGTTACAGTGCATAGGGTGACATCAGACTGGTGACTGGTCACTAGTGGGGTTTCACAGGGCTCCATCCTCTGCCCTGTGCTCTTCAACATTTTCATAAATTACTTGGATGCATGACTGGAAGGGATACTAAGCAAGTTCAAAGATGATCCAAAACTGAGTGGAGTTGTTGACTCCCTAGAAGGCAAGGAGGCTCTCTACAGAGACCTGAACAAATTAGAGGGCTGGGCAGTCATCAAAATTAAGTGGAGTTCAGCAAGGGATGGATTCTGCATCTGGCATGTATAGATAGAATGAGAGGCTGGAGAGCAGCACCATGGATCCTGGTCACTGCCAAGTTGAACATGAGCCAGCAGTGCCCTGGCAGCCAGGAGAGCCAACGCTGTCCTGGGGGACATCAGACACAGCATGGCCAGCTGGGTAAGGGAGGGGAATGTTCTGCTCTGCTCTGCACAGGGGCAGCCTCACCTCGAGTGCTGGGGGCAGTTTTGGGCACCACAGTTTAAGAAGGTTATAAAGCTATTAGAGACCGTGCAAAGAAGGGCCATGAACATAGTGAAGAGCCTTGAGAGAAAGCTGTATGAGGAGCAGCTGAGATTACTTGGTTTGTTCAGCCTGGAGAAGAGCCTGAGGGAAAACCACATTGCAGTTTACAACTTCTTTGAGGGGAAGAGGAGGGGAGACCAGTGACAGGACCCAGGGAGTGGCCTGAAATTGTGTCAGGGAAGGTTTAGGTTGGATATTGGAAAGAGGTTCTTTACCCAAAGGGTGATTGGGCACTGGAAAAGGCTCCCCATGGAAGTGGTCACAGAATGAAGACCACAGGTTCCTGACAGAATTCAAGGAACATTTGGACAATGCTCTCAGGCACATGTTCTGACCCTTGGGAATGCTGCTGTGCTGGGACAGGGATTGGATTCTATGACCCTTGTGGGTCCCTTCTAACTTGGCTTATTCTGTGATTCTGAGCTTTGTAAGCAAAGCTTCTGGGATCTTGAACAGTGTTGTTGAGGTCACTTGTTCCCCAAGGAAGGGGCCAAGTCTGTGTGACCAGCAGCCTTGAAATGTTTTGAGACTGGGGTGAGGAAATGAGATGGGATGTACCTGTAGAAGGGAGCTGAGACATTCTTCTGTCTCTCACAGGTGCTGCAGGAATACGTGCGCCTGGTGGAAGATGTAGAGACCCGGCTGAACCTCGCTACCAAATACAAGTGCCACGATGTTGTCATAGAGGTAGATTGCTGCCTTGTGAAGAGACGGGTCACAGGCCTGCTTTTTCTCTCTAGCTTTTCTGTTCTCTGCCCTGTGCCACTTCTGTCATGTGCCTGGTGGGGTTTGTTTATCCCTGTGGCCTGGGAAAAATTATAAGGTTCCCAGTAGAAGTCCATGAGCCAGGAGAGTGGCTCCTAGCATTTGTGCTGTGAAATTGTTTTGTGTTGGGAGCTGGATGGGGGGTTGTAGAGTTGCCCTGCCTATCTGCAGGACACCATGTAACCATGGAAGTGTCCCTTTCTCTCAGCTGGGTGCTGGTTTTGCCTTTTATCCAGACCTACCGGGATCTAAAGGATCGTATCCAGCTGACAGCATATAAATCCAAGGTGGAGAGGGGCTCTGCAGAAGAAGAGAAGATACACAGCATTCTCAGCAATGTGGTATGAAATGCTTACTCTTTCTTCCAGACACTCTTACCAGAAACAGATGGAGGTTAGGTGTAGGGGCATGGCTGTCCTACATACTCAGCCTCACCTGAGCAGACAGAAATGTCTTTGCTGGGAAGCAAATCTTTTGTTTGGTGTTGTATTCAGGGTAGGAATGAATAGTTATACTGGTAGAAATGGCACGCTCTGGCCATAGCTGTGCTTGTCAGGGATTGGGAGTCACTAAGTTGAACCCTAGGGCTCTGTGTTCAGCATTGGTGTTAGTGATGTCTTGTTCTCTCTGTTAGCAAATCCGGTGGAAGAACTGAACACCTGTGAAACAGCTTGTCTGGCCGTCACCATGTCACTGAAAGAGAGAACTGCAAAACCCAGTCCAGTGCCAACAGAGGAGCTCCGTTACTACTCATTGCATGATCAACGCTCATCGATGACAGTGGGTGCCCGTGGCTTGTGGGACCGTGACGTTCAGGCTGCTTGAAGACAGCTACTAAAATGTAGCTGGTGAAACCATGGTACTGACCCATCAGGGTTGATTCTTTTTGGAATCTTTGATGTGGCTGTAAGCCAGGCATCACTTGTGTGTGTGGAGGGAAGTTGATGGGCATAGCAAGATAAATGTTTGCTCAGGGTGGTGCCTGGGCTTATTCTTGCAAGAGGAACGTGTCAGTCACACTCGAGTCTTTTCACACTCTGGAGTCTTTCCACCAGACAGTGCTGACCAGTCCCTGTAACAGTCAAGCTGGCTTGCGCATCACTAATCATGGTTGTGGCTGGAGTAAAACCTACCTGGACCGTGTTCTCCCTGTGTGAAAGTGTTGGGGGGAAAGGACCAGGACCAGTTGGACTTTTTTTATTTTTTTTTCCTGTTTGTTCTGGCTCACACTAGGAAAAGAGGTGTGTGAACTCCTGCAGAGCCAGGACAGCAACCTCTGCCAGTAAGTATCCTTCTGCTAGCACTCCACAGCATTTGGAAGATCCCTTTACCAGGAAAAGACGTAATGTGGAGGTGGTCAGAATCCTTATGGGTTGGATGGAGAGCAAGCAGGGACCTCTCTCAGTTGACACAAACCTGCTGGCCCCAGCAGCTATTTTCTCAGAAAGTGTTATGCCAGGAAGGATTGAAATGCACTTTCTTAGAAACATAACTCCTCAGGCAGCTGCTGGCTTCATCCTTTCAGACCTCACTTCAATTCTGTAAATAAAGCTGTCTCTTTCTCTTTGGGCTGTTTCCTTCCTTCCCCCCCACTAAGCAAATTGTCACTCTTGTGTGTTAATCCTGAGCAATTTATCACCTCCCACAAAATGAGTTGCAGGATTTTTTTAATGTTCTGAAAAGCACGGTGCATGTCACCATGGAGTGACATTGCTTGCAGAAATACCTTATTTCACACCTTCAGTGCCATCAGCACAGATGAATTAATTTTGGAGAGTTTGTAGGAGTGTGCTGCCACAGGGGGTCACAAGAACACGAGAGTAGATTTGGATTCTAGCCTCCCTGCTGCACTGTGAACTTTTTTTTTTTTTTTTTTTTTTTTTTTGTGTCTTTTTTCTTATGGAACCATTTGGGTTGGAATGGACCTCTTTATCATCTAGTCCACTCCTGCTTTATCAGGATCACCTGGAACAGGCAGACCAGGACTGTGGCTATTGTGGGTTTTCAGTATCATCACAGCTGGAGATGACTCAGCTTCTCTGGGAAACCTGTTCTGAATTTGGCAACACTCACAGTAAAAGGTGGGTTTGTTCCTTCAGATGGACCAGCACATTTCAGTTTGTGCCCAGTACCCCTTGTCATCACTGGGCACCACTGAAGAGAGTCTGGGTCCCGTTCTTCACTCCCTCTCATCACATCTTTGGACAAAGTGACAAGGTTGCCCTTGATCTAGAACCATTTTAGGTGAGGGATGCTAAAATTAATAGTAACAAGTCTAATACAGCTTGTATTTTATGTTGCTCATACTAATTGAGTAAATAGAAGTCCTTGGCAGGCTGCATATAAAGTCGTATAAACCCATAAACTTAGATAAGACAAATGGGGAGAATTGTCCTCCAGGGAGATGTTTGGAACAAAATCTTTCTAATCATCTCAGGGAAGAGACGAAACAGAGCTTTTTATAGATCTCAAAAACTAACCAGATCCCAAGGCTCAGCTGCTTCAGCTAAAGACTTTAAATCACCCTGCAAGGACTGGGCCAGGCAGCTAATCTCTTTGCATGTTTATTCCTTCATGTCACCTGCTCCTACCCTTTGCTTTGTAAGAACAGTGATGGGCAGCCACCAGAGTCCCTCTGTGGCACTTTGGGCAGGCAGGCAGTGCTAATAGTCTGGTAGCAGTGGTTTGTGTCACCTGCATGTGGCAGAGCATGGATAATTCTGTTCCAGTGCCTAGAGGTGCTGGTTGGTCAGCTCTGCTGTCTCCTGGACTTCTGAGTCCTTTTGTCCTTGCTTAGTGCAGTAGCCCTGCAGAAGCAGAGCTTTACATGCTTTTATAACAATGCTCAGCTGGTGGCCTGGAGGACATTGTGTTCTGCTGCTGCCTCCTGTCACACATGCTGTCCATCTGCTGTCATTTGTCCTGTCACTGTGTACAGCCTTGACACCTCCATCCCTCCCCTCTAGAAAAATGGACCATGTCATTCCAGAACCTGGAACTGACACCAAACTCAGGAAGAAATAAAACTCTTTGACCCTATCTTTGAGATGTCAGTGAGTTGCATTACTTTATTTTGGCCAGGATGTGCAGTGAAAATCATTCCAACTGCACATGTCCTGTATGAGACTTTTCACATATTTATACATTTATTGAAAACAATTTTTGAGCAAATGAGCTTTATGTCATCGGTATCCCTATGTCAGTTTTTTTTTTATGCTGGCAGACTTAACACATAACTCATACATAAAATATTCACTTACTGCATTGAACTCATACAACTCCCTTCGAGTTAAAAGAACTCAAAGTATCTGAGCAAACTCCACTATAAAAGCCACTAATTTACTAACTTATATGTGGCCTAAAAAAAGCTTCACAGTGCACCTTTCACCATACAGTTTCACAACAGCATTTACTGCAGGATTCACTGCAGGACTCAAACCTGCAATTTCTGGATTTTACCACTGGATGGGACTTGAACCCGTTGTTTCTACAAAAGGGGACCTGAAGCATCAGAACAGCCACCCTGTGATTAGTGCATTGCCGAGTTCCCTTGAAGTACCCATGGTGCTCACTGTGCCATCATGGCCAAATGGTTATATGTCTTTATATGCAGCCTGTCAAGGACTTCTGCTTACTCAACTAGGGTGAGCTACATAAAACACAAGATATATTAAGCATGTTACTATTACTCTTAGCATCTCTCACCTAAAATGGTCCTAGATCAGAGGTTTCAAACCAAACAGGTCTGGTTGTCAGTGTAATTCCTCACAGTAATGTGAGATGAGAATACCTCTTCACATCTGTGTGCGCACTGGTAATTGATATTTGATTTTGTTCATCCTGCAAGGAAAATAAAATTCCATTAATAGCTGGTGGTCATTTTTTATGCAGGCCTGAACAGCATCATGTGGCAGAATCTGCCTCAGCAGAAGGCACTGAAACTAAGCAATGACAGCTTTCCTGAATGCTGCCTCATCTGTGCAAAAACCTTCCTGCCCAGGTTTGTGTGCAAGAGTTTTGTCAAGAAAGATTTTGATTTACTCAGGAGGAGAAAGTAGACAGTTGAATGCTGAAGTACTGCTTGTCTCTGCTTTGCAACTTGCCTCATCTCACATATAACATGGGCTGCCTTGTTGGGTTGAGGGTGCTGAACTCTGTGTTGTCCTTAGGACATCTCTGCCCCAGGAATTGCTTTAGATGAAATATTAGCAACAGAAAATCTGGACTGAGTTATTTCGTCCCTAGATCCTACTTATCATGGTTGTCTGAGGCAACTGATCAAGACTAGGGCAGTGGATGCAAATGAAAAATTCCTATGGGAATATCTAGAGAGGACAGATTTTAGGGGTGATGATCTTACAACAGTTCACGAACTGAACTATTGAGGATGTTAAGTCAGGGGAACACTGCTTGAGGGAAAAGATTCCTGCTTTTTCAGGATTCTTTTAGAACCATTAGTCTCAGTTTTACTTCATGTGACAGAGTGATGTCTGGAACATTTTACATTGAAGTCTGAATCTGATGGTTTCTCGAAGACCCAAGAGTCTTGTAGTCAGACACTGAAGAAAACCACTATTTGTTACATTTTTAGCTAGCTGCTTTGAACTGTTGCTGCCAGCAAAGGTTTCCCCTTGTTTTCCCTTCCCAGAACCTTCCCCTGGTTTGGTTTGACAGCTGTGCCACTGAGAAAGTCTCTCTTTAGCCAGCTGCTAGAAAAAGAGAGCTTGTCTGGTGCCATCTGATGCTCTACTGTACCAGGCACCCTCTGCAGACTGTCCTATAGAGCAATGCGGGGTCGTCAGCACCAAGACATCTCTAAATTCAGGTGTAGTGAAGCCTAGTGTGATACTGGATGACAAGTCTCCATTCTCCACAGCTGCTTCCAATAGTTTCTCAGAAATTCCAGAGGAAAGTGCTGAGTATGATTCTAAATCTTCATAAACCATAATGAAGCCCGTGAGGAATGCTTTGTTGAGTTCTCAAGTTCTCATCCCAGCCCCTTCATGGGATTAAGCCATGCAAGAACCAGCACTGTTGAATCTCAGATTCTTTAAATTATTCCAGCCAATAACCCTATGTACACATTTTCTTCTACGAGTTTCACTCTCTGCATTGCTCAGCAAACTTGCTTATCCCTGGTTGCCTGAGCTTTCCTATTGTTTGGGTTTTTTTTGTCTGAATTTGCTTAATACATAGTCTTGCCCTATGAACTGCTTCAGTTTCATTTGGTTTCTACTGCAGCTTCAATACAAAACTGAATTACAAAACCAAATTACAGTTATTTTGTAGTGGCTCCAGCTTTGGTTTAACAAACTAAACAGGATCAGGTCCAGTCTTTTTTTGTTGTATTTTTTTATTCCCCATGGGGGATCTTGAGAAAGCCATTGTATCCTGACAATATACTAGTGATTTAGTCAGGAGTGCTCTTTCTGTTGAGCCAGGCTTTCATCAACACTTACTTCTACTTCCTTGCTGGTGATAATGCATTCCACCCTCACCACCACAGACTATATGATATGTCCTTCAAGAAAAAAAAGGAGGTAACTGGATACTCTGTCCAAATCCACCTGGGACAAAGCAATTCTTATTCCCTAAATTCTCTAGTTTACTGTTCTTTTATACTTTCTGCCACCATCTTTCGTGTTTCAGTACTGTTTACCATGATAAAACACTGCCTGCCTAGTTTTGCTTCACAGGAAACAATTTCTTTGGTGAGGCCAAAGATTAGTTATGCATGTTGCACTTAGACCCCTCGCTTAATTATGATTGCTGACAGCAGCTGTCGCCACACCTGTATACCTGTTATTGTATATGCAATTTATTTTACATCTGGTATTAGAGCAAGCCCAGTCTGTAGATACTGAAGCCTGGGAGAAATCGATTCACTTGAGCATCTGGGAAGTTCTTAAGAATCACTTGTCCCTAAAATATGTCAGTGATTGTTTTTTGGTCTTTTTTAATCAACTGTGACACAGAAGTGAAAGACAGACAATGGTAGAGTCTGATCTACAACCTCCACTTCACTTAGTTTCTGTAAGCAAATGAAGAATTGCAGAAAAGAGACAATGTGAGAATGGGTTTGATGTAATAAAATGTCTAAGAATTGCAGTGGCAGTGCAGTGCACAATTTTCTATAATTGTGAAAACATGGAATAGTACATCCTTGAACTATCTGCAAGGTAATAAGGGTACAGTCTGCTGTGGCTGTTGAGCTTGTTATGAAGGCAAAAGTGCAGCAGCATGAGTCTCTAATTCTGTCTCTGCATGTCCTGTGATGCAGGGAGAGTAACCATTCCCACCATGGTCTGGGATCCTTGAAGAGAAGGAACAGTAGTATAGGGCTCCAGTCCTGCTTTTTGGATAAACTGTGAAAAAGTGAGGGCATCTGCTTTCTCTCCTGTTGGTGCCTTTCTCTCTAGGAAGAGACCCATACTGTCTCTGTACGGGAGGGCAATGGATCTGCTGAAGAGAGGCTCCTCGATCCCCAGCAACTCTCGCACGTGTCGTGAAATTTCCTGAAATACAAGATGAAACACCAGAAATTCTCATTTCTCAAACCAAAACAACAGGGCAGCATCTAAAACCATTCCATATCAGAGCAGCAGGAAAAAGTGATATTCCAAATTTTGGTACAGTTTCATGCTTGAAGTTGCAACATAAGGGGGATCTGAATCCATAAGCCTCGTGTGACATGTAAAAGCAGTGCATATCGCCTTCTCTCCAGATTTACTATCAGTGATGGCATTACATTTGGTCTCCTAATGGCATACATATAGCTCTGCTTTCATCCTTACTTCAAGGACAAACAAGTTATGGGTGAATGAACTGCAGTCTCTTCTGCTTAATGCAAAATCATCGCTGTTTGTTAAATTATAATGTGAATGACAATCTACACAAAGGTGTAAAAATAATTATCAAAAAGTCATATTGTTAATTTAGAAAATGTATGGTTGTCTGAGCCAGCTGGATCTGGAACTGTGAGTGAGCAGAGCCTTACCATTGTTTTTGAAGTAACTTCTGAGAATTTAACTATCTAATTTGATTGAATATGAAAATACAATTTGTAAGGTTTTACTGATCTCTCATAGTATTTGTTCAAAACTTTCCCCCCAACTTTAGCTTGACTCTGAAAAGTAGTACCCTATTTTTTGTGATAACAAAAGAACAACAGACTTGTATCTTGAGTGGTTTTGATATTTTAAATACCAGCACAGTGGGATTAAAACCAGCAGTAATGTCACTTGTCCCCACTGCATAGCTTCCACATAATTAGCTGTAATTCTCTACCAAACTGCCATTTCCCCTAAACTGAAAGCAGTTTCCGTCTTGCTGAGCTGATGCTATCACTCTTATTTCTATAGTAACTGTATCAGCCTTTCATTTATATTTCTTGTTGGGAAATTGTGGCTTTAACTTTTCAAAACCTGCTCTAGTAGACACTTCCTGAAAGACCCAAAGGACCACATCCTGCAGAGTTCAGCATACTTGGATTCTGTCATAATAAAGTTCTTTAAAACACAAATAACTGCCAGGATAGGACATGACCTTTGAGAATATCTAAGTTCCACTGAAGTCTCTGAGATGTTCCCAATTTACTTGCAAGCTTTGGAAAATACTACTGAGACAGTCTTACTTCCAAGCTTGCCTGTCTATCGCTTATCTAAAGGAATTTCAGTTCCTACAAGAGGAAGAATGGCTTACAGTTGGTATGTCTAACCCACGGCCTCGTATTTCTCAGCAGTTGAACTAACACCATACCTAATCCTTATATTCCAGTACTAAGGTGAGGCTTACAAAGCCTATAAAATTCTTCCACTTTTGGAAAGTACTAATGACTGAAGTTTCTATCTGCTTGTAGAAAAATATTTGTGGAGGTTTGCTGTCTGAAAAATTTAGTGTTAAATTGATGCCTTTCTCTAAACAGGCAAAGTCATGGCACTAATTAATGTTTTTGGTAGCTTAAGTTTCAAACAAACAATTAAGATTGTGCAACCAGACAGGACTGTGGTGAAATTGCATTTTGGTACTGTAGAATAAAATAGTGTTAATACTCTAGTCACTGGAGCAAAATGCTTCTTCTTTCTTCTGGGTTTGAACTTCTACCTGTTTTCTGGTGAAAGCAACCTCAAGCTCTGATGCAAAACATGATTTGGCTCTGTAAATGCAGTCCCTCTGTGGTTTCCACTAAGGGAGGGAAAGAGGGTAGTGAAATTTAAGTTAACTTGTTGATTTTCTGAACTTTTAGGAAGCCTTGGAAAACCAGAGTGTAGCCCTGAAATTCAGCCTTAACTATCAGTGTTCGTTAAAGAAAATATTTAGGGTTGAAAGGAAAAAGACCAATTACATGATCATAAAGTGAGGAAGAGACAGAGTTCCTGTTTGCATCCAGCAAAGTGTAAAATAAGGAAATAAAAATGAGTGGCCCTTTTGCTGCTTGAGATCAGTGGCTCAATTGCTACAGGTTAAATCTAACTAGGTTTTCTACAAAGTTCTACAAATCAGTAAGTGGAAAATGATTTAAAATTTTTTCTGAGCGTGTGGTGCTCACATTTTGCTAAGCAATTTTAAGGGGCCAGAGGGCAACATACACTTAAAGAAAGGCTAAGCACTTATGGTGCCCTAGAGAAGAAGCCCTAAATCTGCAGCCAGCTAAAGACCTGAATAGACCTGTACTCTAGAACTATGACTGTATAAATTCGGTTGTCCAGTTTCAGGCTCACTCTGAATTGGCGCTCTGCCCAGGCAGACAAGCAGGGCCAGCAGGCAGGGCCAGCCGAGGGGCTGAGGGAGCTCCGGGAGCCGCAGCCGGGCGCACCTGCATGTGGCCGAAGTCCGTGACGCCCATGGCGGGCAGGTTGGAGCAGTTCACGTGGATGAGGCGCCGGCCGGTGATGCCGTTGGCCCTGAAGCATTCCTGGGCAGGGAAGCGGAGGGAAAGGCGGATCGCCACCTGCCACTACCGCCCCTCTGCCGTTCACACACGCACACGCTCACATACACACACACACCGGCTTCAGGCCCGAACCTCGTACTGGGGGAAGCCGAGCTGCGCCACCCACTCAGCCACTTCCTCGGCGCTCCAGGCCAAGAAGGGGCAGAAGGACCGCGGTACCCCCGCTCCCTCGGGCTCAGGCTGCGGCTCCTCAGCCACTCCAGGCCCCGCGGGACCCGGGCGCGGCTCCATTCCCACATCCCCAGGCCGCCACGGCAACGCGTCTGTCGGGGAACCCGTTACCTTGGCAACCAGCAGTTCCTGGTGGCGCTCCCCCTTCTCCCTTCCGCCACTCCCTCCCTGCTGTCAGCCTGCAACGCCGTCCGCGCCCCGCGGCTCTGCAGAACTAAATGTTGATTGGCTGCGTTGTCGAGGGGGGAGACTGAGGGATGAGCACCGCGGCGCCACCACCTCTCTGCGGCCCGGCTCGCACGCACTCGCTCGGGAGTTTCCGTCCCCCCAGCTCGGGTGTTTCCGGCCGCCCCGCTCCGGCCCCGCTCGGGTGTTTCCGGCCGCCCGCCGAGCCGTGCCCATGTCGGACGCGCTCTCCGCCGGCTCCCGCCCCGAGCTCCCGGGCGGCGACACCGCGCCCCGGGACCCCGCAGGTACGGACTGGGCAGGGCAGGGGACAGCCCGGCGGCGCGTCTTTAGCGTTGGCCTTACGGGGAGAGCTTCCTTTACGTGGTGGGTTTGCTCGTTTCTGCCGGAGAAGCCGTGTTTCCGGGTGGCAGCTCCGTGCGGTGGCGGTGGCGGTGCCCGCTGCGGACAGCAGCGCCCGGGTGCCGCCCGCGGTGCCGGCTGTGCTGGGGCTGAGCCGAGAGGGGCGGGCTGTGGTCTCTGCGCGGCTCGCCTGCTCACCCGCCGCTCGGGAGCCTGGAACTGCCGCAAGAGTTCCTCCCGGTGCGGCGGGCAGAGAGAGCATTGATGGAGGTTTGTGCGTTCCCCGGTGAGAGAGGCCCCGTCTAGCCGGGAGCTGGACTCTGCCGTGGGCTGCGTGCGCCCGGGCTGGAGCTGTCTCCTTCCAGCCCTGACTCCTGGGGACGGCCAGCGGTTCCGAGGGGCATCAGCATCCTACCAGAGCTGGAACTTGTCCGTACTCTGTCCACTGCCTTAACGAGAGCAGGAGAGCAGGGCTGTGAAGCGCGTACCGCAGTCGTGTGGGATCAGAGCTTTCCCTGAGCTCGGGAGACTCGGGGGAAGACCAGGAGCCATCTTTATAGACAGTCCTTTAAGCACCGACCTAGGAATTTCCATCTCGTCAATGCCCTCTGTGAACTGCTGCATGATTGCTTTTTCCAGGGCTTTGTCAGCTCAGCTTTACATGATGAAATTTGGCCTTGTTTTGTTCTTCTAAAGGTAGGATTAGTAGTTCCTGAATGAACCCTGCTTCTGAGAACGGCTTTACACCAAAAACATGCGTAGGTTTTTGTTCCCCCTTTCCTAGGGTTGAGGCCATTAAAAATCTTTGTTCCGCAAGGTTCTAGATGCAGCTCATAACACGAAAAACTGGTTGGCACAGGTCTTTGTTCCACACTCTGTGACCTTGTCAGTGTCTGAGTGTTGCCTGCAGGGTTTTTTTTCCTGTCAGTGTATTATAAACACCAACATTCATTTCACCTTCTCTTCCTATATTCTGTTCGTTGCTAGAAAATGAAGACTCATCCCAAAAGACAGAGCCTGCAGATCAGCTAGTTGATCCTTTGGAGTCCAGTACTTCGCAGAGCGGGTAGGAAAACCTTTTTGTGTGTTGTGGCCCACATGCGTGACAGTCTGTTTCACTCCTGTGACCTCTTCCATACGGCAGTTTGTTCTGTGCAGGTAAAAAGAAGGGACTGGAGACTGAATTTTCTGCTTCGGGACAGTATATACCGGAATCAGTATGGGAGGACCTGTTCTTACAGGCTTCAAGGTTGTTTCAAAGCTTGTGAAATGTAGTTCATGGCTCAGCTATTCAAATCACAAAGTCATTCAGCTTGAAAGGAACCCTATGCAGTTTTACAATTCATTATAAGAGCTAGTACATTTTCAGGGGGATATTTTCTATATCCTATCTGAAGAATACTTTAATAATTGAGCATGCCTACTGTCAATAGATTTGGTAGAAGCTGGATAAATTTGGGAGTGCCATAGAAATTACAATTTGAAAATAAAAGCCACATTTTCCCTGTTCAAGTCTTCTCTGTGGATGCCACATGAGTCTTAATTGAGCTGTGTTTATTTTATTTTATTTTTAATTATTCCAAACTATACTCATAGCATGCTTCCTTGCTAATGAGAATATTTCTCATTTCTGAAAGGAGACATTTGAAGAAATAAATTTTTTTCCCTTAATGCCGTGTTCTCATGTTTCTGATCGTTTAAAGCAAGGCAGCTGACATTGGTTTTATAGGGCTGTGAGAAGATTTTGGTTTTCAAAAGTGCAAAAATTTCTATTCCTATTTAATACTAGGTTGCTTCTCACAGTAGTTTCACATATGTAATGAGAGCATTACAGAGGACACTCTTCTGGCATATGAGCTTGTTTGGGATTATAAATCTAGCTATAGACAACATGCAGCAATTTTTTTCAATATAATTTAGAAGAAAACCCTCAACAGAGAATAAATACCAGAGACATTTCCTTTCTTGCCCATTCTTTTCCTGCTATGTACCATTCTTATTATTTTAGCATGTCCATTTTATTTTGTTACAGTGCAGTTACTCAGACCTCTTTGCTTAAGTTATTGTGCTGCCCACTGTATGTCTTACTTCTTGCTTATCTGTGGAATATATTTGAATATGGCAGAGACACTTGGGTGCCCCCTGTATCTGTTGGGATTGCAGTAGGAAAAGGCATAGTAAAAAAAGCATAATGGGCTACTTAAATAGATGACATTCTCAGGATGGCTGTCAAAATGGTTCTGAATTCTTTCACTGATCCAGCTGACCTTTGAGGGAGTATGCAGATGCCATGCAGTAGCTGGCATAAAAGAAGTTGTCCTTTCTTGGGCAGAAAAGTTGCTACTGATGTCTGTCCTTAGTGTCCTGTTGGTGAACCAGCATGCTGTGAGGTGAGTGCAGTGAATCTCTGCTATCTAAAGGACGGTAAATATGGAGTATCCCACTGAAGTTGCTCCCCCTGGCTGACATGGAAGGTAATCATGCAGAGATGGCAGGACTGGGGTGGGCAGGCGTTCTTTGTCCAGTTGGCAGGTGCTGACCACAGAAGCTTGTTCTTTCAGTTTGTTGGAATTTCAGGTCCAGAGCAGTGATTCCTCTGCTGGCTGTGCCCTGGGTGCAGGTGCTGAATTGTATTCCTCTCTTCCTCCAAAAGGTCACAGGCTGGGCCACACCTGAGCACGGGCACAACAGAGCACTCAAAGGAAGAAATTGGCACACTGGGGTACCAGAAAGTGGCTGAACTAGAGGAGAAGCTGCCTGACCAAGTCCAGTCTCTCAAAAAGGTAGATGGATGTTTCTTATGTCTGAGAACAAAGAAGTGCAGCAACAGTTCTCCCACCTGACCTGCTACTGTGCTTGTCAGTATGGGATTGAGGCTCCAGGGGTTGTGTTAAGATAAAAGTAGTATTAACATAGATTCAGTTACATTTTTTCCTGTGCATTAGTGGGAGATAAACGGTATCAGTCTAATTTCCAAAATCTCTCTTGTGTCTTCTGCTAGTCCTTCCTTCCTTGCTCAATGAGGCTTCCAGGTAATTCTTACCTTCTGCTCCTACCTGTTGCTTCTGGAAATTCCATGCTTGCAGATTTATGGAAGAGGGAACTGAAAAGCCCTTGTTTCTTCTTGTGTGCAGCCAGTTTGTTTGCCTTACAGATAGAGTCAGGAAAACCTGTGCAAGTGACACTGAGTTCAGGATCTGTGACTTTGCATAAGAGCGGCCCTAGTGAACCAGATGGACTTCTAACTGGGATGCAGCAATGACAGTTTGATTGTAGTCTAGATGCACACAGAGCTGAAAGGCTCTCCCTAGAGAGATTGTGTGTTGGGAATTCTTTCCAAGAATAATCAGCTAAATCTATAAATTTGTTGCTTTGTTGAGGGGTGACAATTAACTCTGATGCAAGTGCAAAAATGTGCCTGCCCAGGACTCCTTGGGAGGCCAAGGGGAGTGAAATCAGTGAAACTAATGCAGTTTTGACTTCAAAGTTCATGACTTGGTGCAGTGGGGAAAACAGTGCTGAGAGGTGTCTCAGAGCTAGCCTACACTAATAATAGAAGCTTCTGCAGGTCTGACTTGGTTTCATAAAGATGCCTGTGTTACTAATGAGTTGTTTCAAATCTAGGCAGAGACTTTTTAACTGGAATGGTCTCTGTGACAATATTTCTTATGTCCTTTGTGCAGGAAGCTGTTCCATTAACCAGCTACCATGTACCTCAGGGAGTAGGGGATATAGTCATGATTCAGTCAGATCACACTGGTGCCGTGGATATTCTTTCAGCTGAGCTGGAGACCGCAGACCTCCTTGGGGAGCAGAGAAAAGGTGAGTCCTGAAGGAAGAACTGTTGTTTGGGTAACTTTTTAAGTGCCTGCCCTTGCTAGAAGAACAGAGACTGTCCTGGAGATACTTCTAATTCCTGCTGGAAATTTGGGCTCCTGGCTAGTGAGTGGAAAAACTTCACATCTGGGGCTTTTGGGAGCAGGCCCCAGAATGCAGGTCCCGTACCAGAAATGGCTTCACTGTTTTCAGGCAACAGTCAGTAGTAAAAAGTCATGTAAGCCTGTGACTTTTCCCTTGTCTCAGCTCAGCCTCCCCCTCTGGCTGCACCCACCACGTGGACCACTGAGAAGATGAAGGAATTCAAAGCCAAGATGGGAAAGGAGAAGAATGGCCGGATGGTGGTGAAGCGAGGCGAGGTGGTGACAGTCCGTGTTCCAACCCATCCTGATGGGAAATGCATTTGCTGGGAGTTTGCTACAGATGACTATGACATTGGGTTTGGAGTCTATTTTGACTGGACCACAGTTACTAGCACTGCCATTACCGTTCAGGTCAGTGAATCCAGTGATGAGGAGGATGAAGAGGAGGATGAGGAAATTGAAGGTTAGTGCAGATCTTATAAAGGTTAATTTGTGTTGCTTATTGCCATGCTGCTGAGAGTATCTGTCAGACACTATAATTTCCATCTACTTTGTTTAGTCAGCCCGTTTGCTATCTCTGCAGCCTTTTGGGCTCTTGGTTAGAGTGATTAGAAAGCATTTGGCCCTTCCTGCTTCAGCATATGTTAATGGCTGTCCTCTCCAAGAGCATTCTTAAAATTGAACACATGGAAAAATAAGATCAGAATTCACTCAGTCAACTTCTAGCTGATAAAAAGATGAAAGTCTGAAATTTTAACCCGATTTTTTTTGTTAGACTCTCAGACTGAGAAATGTCTGGTGGTGAGTGGAGGCAAGAAGATTTTGTTTTGGGGTGTTGTTTTTTGGGGGGATTTGTTTATTTGTTGTTTTGTTTTTTGTTTGGTTGGTTTTTTCTTTGTTTTGGTTATTTTTGGGGGGTGATGGTGTTGTTTGTTGTTGTTTGTTGGGGGGGTGGGGAAGTTTGCTTGTTTTTTGTTTTTTTCTTTTTTTTTCCCCTGTACATCAGTAGCTCCTTCTGACTGTATTTGAAATGTTTGCTGCCTGTGTCACTGTAATTGGGAAACACACAGTAATGTTGCCTGTTTTGTGGCTTCAGTGTATGTGTGACCAGTGTAGCTGGGGGGTGTGTGTCTGAATTTTGCAGGCCCTGTAAATAGGGGTAGGTTCTTTTATGAGGAATTCTCTTGGAGAAGTGAATTAAGGACATAAACACTATGAGGTAACAGCAAAGATCTTTCCTGCTTCTCTTTGCTTCAAGTCTGTATGGTAGGACTGCTCTTGCATGTATAAAAGCAGTGAGGTGTCTAAAAGGTAAGCTAAAAAAGCGAGGAGACTGGGCTGGAGGGCTATCCCATCAGTATTCCCAAGAGAACTGGTTCTTGTTATGACCTTTGTTGTGATAAGGGAGACTGGACTTTGTGGGAGTTATTTGCAGAAAGGTTGGAGGGGATGCTCTGGATAATGCTATCACGGTTAGCTTTCCATGTAGCTGCAAGTCTGTGTTACATTCTGCTCCTGTTAGTCTTTTTCTGGGTTATGTAGTGGTTCTGGCCTACTTACTTGTCTCCTCTCTCCCATTCAGGACTGTCCCCTGCAGGTGATGTGGAACGGGGTTCCAAAAGCTATCTGCGGAACCGCTATGGAGAGATCATGCCTGTGTACCGGAGGAACAGCCACCGGGAGGTACAGGCAGGCAGCCACGAGTACCCGGGCGAGGGCATCTACCTGCTGAAATTTGATAACTCGTACTCTCTGCTCCGCAATAAGACTCTGTTCTTTCACGTCTACTACACTGGCTGAAGAGGAGGGAAGGGGCAAGGATGGCAGGCAGGTGATGGTGAGTGTAGCAGGCTGCCACCCAGCCCTGGTACTGCCTGACACACTACTGTGTGACAGAACCATGGCACAATTCTGCCAGCTCTTCTTCAGACTTGAACCTGAACTGGTTCTCCCCACACCCTTCTTCCTTCTTCCCGCTGTCCCAGGGGAGAAAGGTAGTTGTGACTGCCTGGTTGTTCCCAGGCAGCTGCTCTTTCTCCAAAACTTCAGGAGGTCTGCTCCATGCAGGCATTGGGCTGGGCCTTCACGTCACAGCTGGCAATTGCGCAGAAGCCACATTCAGGTGGTTGTGGTTCTGATCTGTTGTGCTGTTACAAAATGAAGTGAAAATAATCTGTTACTATTTTGTGAATAACTTTTCCAACTCTCCTGCTGCATCTGCATCACTAGAGGTCAGCTGTTAGCTTCAGTGAGCCAGAAGCACAGCTGGCTTGTCACTTAGCCAGGTTACGTAACCCCATCACCTACCATCGCTACAGCCACCAGCAGTCAGTGCTTCCTTCACTCACATGAGTGGGTGGGAGTGCAGCTGGCCAGCAGCACCCTGTGCTGCAGTGACTTGGCAGTGCTACAACAGGTGGGCCCCAAATAGCAGTCACAGCTCATGCTTGAAGAGGGGGTGGGAGCAGGGTGCACACCTCATAGTCCATAGAAAGGCTTTTCCACAGACTAAGAATTGGATGTTGTATCTGTTGATAATAGGCATATGTAGATAATTAAAACCTCAGCGATTACCAGAAGTTTTTTCTGTAATCCAGATGTGAAGCAGAAGACATTACTTAGCACCATGCTGAATGAATACAAAATCGTTGGAATACAACTAATAAATACACAGGAAATATTTCTTAGTAGCAGGATGTTGGTTCACTGATATTGCACCCATATGTAGCAAGGAAAAGGCTCCCAGAGAAATGCAGTTTGTCAGCTGCTATTGCTGTTGCAAAGGTATTGTTAGGAAGTTTCTTGGCATGTTTTGGTGACTAGTGATGGTATCAGTTATCACCTTCTGCTTAAGTAGTGGCTGAGTTGAGCAAGGAAAAGTTAATCCATCAGAGATGAATTTTAAAACATGTTAATTGTTGTTTATTTTAATACTTTTAACTTGAAATAGTTCTCTTTTCTAAGAATACTGCTGTATTTACATTTTGATACCTCTTTGCAGAGACAAAAAATTACTTTCCATGGTGATACTAGAAAAGTTCTGAGTTTTATTTTTAAATCGTCCAGGTAAAGCACCTCTACTTGGTCCATTCCTTCTATTGTGAGGAAATGATGGACAGAATTATTTGGGGTAGTTAAAGCCAAAGATTTTGCTCTCATAGGAGGGCTGCGTATTTCCTATAAAGGGTATATTGTAATGCTGTACAATTTGCTCTATATTCAAGCTTACTTTTAACTATCTCTGCTTACTGATTCACTGCTCCAGAGCACTTAGTAGGTCAAAATGGTAAGAGAGAAAGCAGTAGAGCAGCCCAAGCTGTGAGCAGGAGTGGAAATTGGAAGAGCATTGCTTGGAGAACAGTGGTTTTCTGGGCGAGTGGGCAAGGAGCAGAGTTGTTGCTGCTTTGGGCCCTGAGATGGGGAGAAAACAGCCACCTTCCTCAAAAGAGAGAGTGTGTTCACCAGGATTGGGGGGAACTGCAAAGCTACCTTATTCAAGCAGGTCAAGCACAGGGAGACCAAACAGTAGGGCTTGGTATCTGTCAGAGCAAGATGCTCTTTCAGTTAGCAGCTTGGAGAGGGCTATTCCTTCCTGTAACCTCTCATGGGTGAAATGAAGAAACATCCTGTGGCCTTTATACAGCACCTGAATCAGGCCTGAACAATTTAGGTAAGGTGTTGTGTTTTTTTTCCATCCTTTGTCTATCCAGTTCCTAGGTATTGCTGATGGAGTGACACACTTCACTTCTCACAGAGAAGTAGTAGTGGTTTGTTTGCTGATAAAAAAAGCATCAGTTTTCATAACATTTCATAGTTGGTGTGTTGTGTATAGCCTAGGAAATAAGAGGCTGGAGAACAGCACTGCAGACAGGGATCTGGGGGTCCTGGTTGATGACGAGTTGAACATGAACCAGCAGTGCCCTGGCAGCCAGGAGGGCCAGCGCTGTCCCGGGGTGTATCAGGCACAGCATGGCCAGCCGGGAAAGGGAGGGATTGTTCTGTGCTGCTCTGCACTGGGGCAGCCTCACCTCAAGTGCTGGGGACAGTTTTCATCGCCACAATGTGAAAAAGACATTAAGCCATTAAAAACCATCCAAAGGAGAGCCACAAGGATGGTGAAGGGTCTGGAGAGGAAGCCATGTGAAAAGTGGCTGAGGTCACTTGGTCTGTTCAGGCTGGAGGAGAGGAGACTGAGGGGAAACCTCATTGCAGTTACAGCTTCCTCGTGAGGGGCGGGCACTGATCTCTTCAATCTTGAGACCAGTAACAGGACTCAAGGAAATGGCCTGAAGCTGAGTCAGAGGAGGTTTAGGTTGGGTATAAGGAAAAAGTTTTTCATTCAGATGGTGGCTGAGCACTGGGACAGGCTCCCCAGGGAAGTTATCACAGCACCCAGACTGACAGAGTTCAAGGAGTGTTTGGACAACACTCTCAGGTGCATGTTCTGATTGGTGGGGTGTCCTGAGACAGGAGCTGGACTCAATGATCATGATGAGTCTCTTCTAACTCAAGGTACTCTGATTCTATGAGCCTTTTGTACCAAGTCACTGGAGAACACCCTAAAACTATTTATGATCACACAAAAAACACTGGGCCAATGCCAGAAGAAAAGTTGCACATAGAATACAGAAGTTGGTCGTGTCCCAGAGCAGTAAAATCAGCCACATACATGTATGGTCAATGCCAGGGCTCTTCAGTCTGTTCTTCAGCCTCTGGGAAAACTTGGTGGTGTTGAAACTCCATGGTGAAATTTTGCAGGACTGTTGAAGGAAATAAAAATAGGAATTACATTTTTCCTAGATGTTTCACTAGGTTGTTTCTTACCTTATATTTTATGTTGTTAATTAGGAAAAAATACTTTCGTTCATCACTCAATGCTTGTCAAGGAAGTGTTTTTGTAAAAGTGGGTACAAGCTTAAGTCAATCTGTGAACTCCAAATTGTCACAAGTTTATGGAATTTCACCTAGTTCCATTACCTAAAAGACTGCATCACGTAAAATCTTACAGTAGAGGATTAGACTAATAATTTTCTTCCCACAGATGATGTAGGAAGTAAAAGATACCAAGTACATGGAAATGGCAGGTTTATTTAGTAAATGCTTTAGCAACACAAGGCAGTCTCTGAAAACAAGGTCAATGCTAGAATTAACTGTCGCAAATTGTAGGAGATGGGACTATACTTCTTTTCCAGCTTCAGTGGGTCTTACGAGAAAGAAGGAAGAAGGTCTGTATCCTTACAAATTATGGTCTCTATCCATCTGATACAGACTGTAACAGCTGATGTGAAAGCAGGAAAATTTGAGGAAGTTCAATAATTTAAATTCAGACAGAAATTCAGAAATTCTCAAAAATCTCTTGGCTCTTCAGGCCTTTAGACTCAGAAAAGTGTTTAAATATTTTTTTCTTAGAAATGAGATTTTTTTCATGTGCTGTTTTATAAAATAAATAAACATTCCATTAAAAGTTTATTGAAATTGTCATTGCTAATAAAATTGGAATTATTGAAACCTCTAGAAACACTCTAAACGCAGTTAACAGTTTAATTGTATTTTGCACAACTATTCATACCCATATAGTAAAACAAGTCCTTAAAAAGCTGACAAGAAAATCCAGCAGTAGCAGTTGAGTATTATGAAGACACTTCTGCAGCTCAGGCCACCTGAGTTACTCATCACATTCTGCAGTTGACAGTATCCTTTCATAACAGCTTCTGGTTTAAAGGAGAATTGAGTTAGAAAAGCAAATCACAAGGAAATATATGTTTGGGGATTTTACTCCCCTACCCTTTTTAAAGTGTTGGTTTGCGAATAATGAAAATTACTGATTAAAAATGTGACAAGGAGATTAATGAAGCATCATTCAGATAACAGGATCAGTCATGTCAGTCAGCTCACACACATACAGTACAAAATACTTGGACAGACAAGGACTGGAAGGCAGGGTTGTGCCAGGAACATCAGAAATGATCATGATGTGGCTGCAATGTGTGACTCCTCCAGTACTTACGGATTACAGTACCCCTGTGCCTCATGAAGCACTACATGCAGCAGTAACTGTAGGATGCCTAGTTCTCCTCATATGCTCTAAAGGCTGTTCTCATGGCTTCCAAACCCATCCCCTCTCCCTCCTCACCAGGTATCCTGCACTCAGGTCAGTGCTGTGAACCAGGTGTAACCCATCTCCAGCACACACAGCCCCACAGGCACAGCACCCCAGCACGTGTAACTTGTTTCCCACACAGCTCTGCAGGTGCAGCAGCCTGGTCTAGTTGAAGGTGTGCCTGCCTATGGGAAAGCAGTTGCAACTAGATTATATTCAAGGTCCATTTCCAATCCAAAACGTTCTATGATCTTATGAGTAAATGTGACAATAATTTAACAAGAGATGATGGCAAGGTATACATAATGGTTTACTGCATAGAGGGCAGGGTCAGACAAAACTGTCAGGGAGACCCTGTGCTGAGTCAGGAGGCTGAGAAAGGACCTCCTTATTTCTTAAACTCCTTGAGAGGAATTTAGGTGTGTCTGGATCCAGACTTAGTCCCAGACTTGGCTAGCAGTTTACATCTAAAGGATTATGTGCACAGTCAATCCTGTATCTCACTTAGCTAAGATTTCAAGCTTTTGTGTGCTTTTAGCATTTAGTGAGAATTCACTAGCAAGGAATCTCTCAGCCTCAAGAAGTTAACCCTAAGAGGCATCACTAGTCAAGTGGAGATCCTGGGGTACAGCCTACTGCCATGCAAGAGACAGTAACAGGCCCTGGGCTGTCCACTGTTTAGAGTAAGATGATTGACTTACAGTCATATTTGCACACAGGCAGGATTTTGGGTTTTCTTGTGTGGAACTGGTCCTAAGCTTTTGAGCAAGACTTAGGGCCCTTAACTATTGTGATCTTATCTGTCTTCTCAGAGTCAGTCCTCCTGACCACCACTGGTGGCTGGCTATTGCTTGAGCAGAAGTGGGAGGGGAGAGCACACTGTCCCCTAGGCACTAAGCAGAAGATGGAATAGACCCTTCAGTCTGACCACAGTGTCAGCATTGTCCCACTCAGTGATTGCTGTTGGTCCTTGGCTGTGAGACCTGCAGAACCCTGTGTGTGTGTGCTGGTTAACATGTTTAGCACCTGTTTGGCACCTACTCTGCTTTCTAATTAAGATTTCTTTATGTTGAAGGGAACTCTAACTTGTATGTACATGAGATGTTCCAGAATTGATCTTCAGCTGCACAGCTTGTTGCAGGCTAGTGGGTTATCTCCATTTAAAACTGTACTGTAGCCTCCCTGTTCCTAGCTTGCAGCTACTACCCTCTTCTGTCTGTTGCTCATAATAAGATTTGAAATAGGTTTTGTCGTGTTTTAAAAAATTAATAAGGCCTGCCTTACAACCAGTTTTGATCACTTGCTGACACATAGATAGTATGTGCCAGTTTTCAATCCATTAGTTAATGGGTTTTGGTAAGATAAATTGCACTGTAGGTAGAAAACCTATTGTTCAGTTCCCTGCTTTCTGAAGTGTGGACCAATCTTTAATAAGGCTTGGGTCACTCTTTTGGAACTGTGCCCATCTACCTGGTCTCATTGATTTAAGCCCAAAAGCAGCACTGAATGTGGAATATCATCCCAATGAATATGTGCCCAGCCTGCAAATGCAGCCTGCCCACAGGCCTGCTGCAGTGGAACTGAAAGCATTTGGTGTGTGTTGTTTCACTGCTTAAGTTTCCCAGAAGTATCTGGTATCTTTTATGAACACAAGATAGTTTAAGGAATATTTAATCATCAGAAAAGCTTCACAGTTGTGCAGGATAATTCCTCTTTTTTTTTTTTTCATTTTCTTGTATTTCCCTATGATACAAGTATGTTGTTTCTCAGGTATTCAAATAGCATTTATTATCAAAGTGACAACTTCTTTTTGGAAGGATATGCAGTTTTTAATAATTTTGTGATAAATCAAATAACTTGGCTGTGTGGCTAGTGATTAACAGCAGCCATTCCCATTCAATATCAAACCCATAGTTGTTTCAAAGAAATAATCTTATTTCACATGTGTAATTTTTTCAGTTTGGTATATTTCCTGGATTTGTGTTCAATCCTGCTAGCTGGCTTAGGCTGTTATGGAAACCCTTCTTTCTTATTTAAATAGACATTTTTGGAATTAGACCTTGGGTCAAGAAAGAAAAATAAAGTTTTAATTCAGTTGCACTTCAGAGAGGGAAATTAATCCTCAGGAAAGGAAAATTTCTTCTTTGTTTCTGTGGAAGGAACATTTCAAATAGGTTTTTAATATATCTTTCCCTCTGTCTCTAGAAATTCAGAAAGCTAAATCAAGGAAGAAGCTTCTTTTGCATTTTGGCTTTGCTTCTGTGAAAGCACAAATTGTTTTCCATTTTGTTTTGAATATAATTTAGATCTAAATAAAATTTACCTGTTCAGTCAGAGATATATCCTTTAGCAAAGGACTTGTAAAAAAATTACTTTGTATAAATGTTTAGTTATAATAATGGTACTAATCTGTTTGAAATTTTTTATGTCAGAGAAGGTAATAAGCTCTCCATTGTTTTCTCTTTTGCTTTAGGTGTAATGTAGCAGCAGGAGTTTAAAATAATTGAGAACAGAGAGTTAAAATTGCTCAAATCAAGGACCTCTACTGGTACTGCTTACATTTACTCAGACTCTTTGGAGGCCTGTAATACATGTTCTCAGGAAAGGGTACTGGTGTCAGACACAGGCTTCTAGCAAATTAATGCTTGGGATCCATTTAATATGCACAAACAGGTAAGATGAAAATGTGCTAAGAGGAAGAGCTTAGTTACCTGACTTCAGGTGCTAAGAAAGTCAAGTTACTATGCACTGAGTCTAGAAGGCAGCCACATGCCTTTCTTGGTGGCTGTCAGTTTGTCTCCTTGTACCTGTGTGTGCATGTAACCTCCATCTATGGCCAGCAGTGGGTCAGTTATTGCAGTGCTGGACCTGGTGAGGTGAATTTGAGGTTAACCTTATTATAGGTCTAGCTGCTGAAAGATTTTGTTGTTCTTTTGGGGAATTAGTTCACCTAAATGAGTTCACTTTCATCCCCACTGCCTATACTCTTCCTTATTGTCTCACTACCCCTATTAAAGCCACTCTACAGAGAATTTATCACAAGGTGCCTTAGGAACAAAGAGCATGTCTGAAATAAGAACCATAGGTGTCATTAATACAAGAGATTTCTTATTTCTCTGCCCATTTGGGTAGGGGTGGTACTTGCTAAGGTCAGGCAGGGAGAGCCCCTCTAGGCTGTTCCTGGAGATCTAATCTGTTCATAGATGGACTTGTTGCTGTAAGATGAGCGGTACAATGGTATTTGAGTTTCCTGGTGCCATACATTCTTTGCCTTCATATGCTGCTGTCAGATGTCTAGGAACACCAGAGGACTATTCCTTTTGATATGCTGACACTAAACCCAAGGACCAGAGGAACATTAGATAGATATTAGAAGAGTTTTTCTTATGGCCTTTCATAATTTTCACTAAAAAGAGTGTTGGAATCCTGACTTGTGAGTGCTGTGTTCTTATGCATATTGAGTGTGGATGAGAGACCAAAGCAACAAAGCTTTTTGTTTGGGTTTTTTTTAATATCTACAAGTGTAAAAGAAAAGACTATTTCTCCTTTTCTCATATCTGGGAAAATATTGGATGTGACAATGTCATGTAGATGAATGATGAATGTCACAACTGGCAGAATGAAGAACTGATTGTGTTAAGTACATTGCTAATTAGACTGTGAAAGAAGACAGGAGTTTAGCAAAGTGCTAAGGCATTTATCTAAAGAAGCTGATTTGCAGTAAATACCAATTAAATAAAATTTTAGAAGGTACATAAAATAGCAGAGTTCATATGTATATCGCAAGGAGGAGAGTTTTCTGCGGGAATATTCCACATTTGTCTGGAGACAGTCTCTGGCTACTTACTCTGAAACTTTGGTGCTGTTGCAGGTGAAGGCACATCAGGCCAGGTGGATGGTGGATCTGTGTCTCCTTGACTTTTCTAGTTTCCATTCTGTATTTTACATGTTTCTTTCTCAGAATCATTGTACATTAAATGTAGCCTTTATTGGAAAAGGAGAAAGGAAGAATTTTCTGAGACATCAGTGAAGGTTATCTGTTTTAAACCCATCTGGACTGGTGAGTCAAGTCCCTTGGGCAAGAAGCAGGATGCCAGCCACAAAATTCAGAGCTAAGGAGACCTTGCCAAGTAATGACCTTGACATTTAGGAGCTGTTTACTTATCATTTGGAAATGATAAATAGCTAGAGATGGCCTCCCTGCAACCTCTAGGATCTCCTGGGAACAGCTCTCCTCAGAGGGTATCAGGTGCTTTCCACTCACAGCTCCAAGCCATTAGCAACAGGCTTTCAATGGGGAGCACCTTGTAGCTGGTCATACCTTTTTCAAACCTATGTTCTTGTGAACTGTGATGGTTGTTTGTCAGTCCTTATCTATGTGATGTGAATATTTTTGATGTCCTGTGATTTCAAAATTGAGTACTCAGCACCAACTGTTTGCTTTTCATGTGCTCACCAGGAGGTGAGTTTTAAATAGAGAAGAGGATATTTAAAAAAAAAAAAAAAAAGTGGCACTGGACTCTTTCTGAAGGGTATGTATGAAGGCTATATTTATAGTGTGCTTGCATTCCTTCTATAATTGGTTTGTATTGTTTATATTTGATGTGTTGTGGTTGATTTGTAGTAATATATTGGAACATACTCCCTTTAAATAAACTTTTCACTATGCAACCAAGAACTTTGTCTTCTTTCTAAGGCTAGTGAATATCTTGATATAAAAAATTCAACTACAGACCTTCCAACAAAACAAGAATACAGTTAGTTTTAGGAGCAAAGAAAGATGCAAATACACAAAATACACTTCACGATGTGCAGGAGATTCTGATGCAAATGGATAGGAAAATGCTCTGTTGTCAGCTTGTGATAATGGTTCCAGCCACAAAATCTTTTTTGTGTTAAAATACTTGCTGGAATATTTTTATGAGATTGTACTGAATGCTTGAGGAATTGGAGAGGAACAAGCAAGTAGCCAAGCTCATATAATGGACATAGGCAGAGTTTGAATACTTTACCCTCCAGTTCTTCATACTGCTACTTGTCACCTCCATTTGCAGAGATTCCCTAGATCCTTTGTAACTTCAGCATTCAATCTGGAGGATTTAAAAACATCTCTTCAGTTATCAGATACTCATTGAATTGTGTAGAGAAAAGTGCCCTTCACAGCTCCTCCCAGCTGCTTTGCCCATCAGCTTTATCATACTACAAAGGCTCTACTTACATGTCCTGAAAGAAGCACTTGCTGGCCAAAATGAGGAATGATGCCTGTAGTAGGAATCATCTTTTCTCACCTATCTTATTTTAAGTTTGGTAGGACAAGTGCTGCTGAGTTTCAATTCTCTGTTCTAGTCTGATGTTCCCTTGGAGCACTTTTATAAATTAATTGATGGGCAGGAGCAATCGTAAACCAAGATGATCCAAAGAATAGATGATTCTGCCAAGTTAAAGATGTTTCATTGCAATTTAAGACCACCAAAGAGAAACAGTGCTACAGCTACTGTATTTGCATTGCACTCAAGATACATCCTTGTGCTTGGCTCAGACCTAGGGCCAAGAGGAAAACTAAGAAAAACTGTGGGGATGCAGGGAAGTGAGGCAAAATTTCACATTAGTTCTTCCCATCTACCTCCACTCTGCCACTCCCTTTCCCCCATCTGTAACTTTTGTGGATGGACTGCAGCAGAAACACTCTGATTGATCATGAGTTACTCTGTGAAGGTCTTGCAGCAGGTTTTGTTGCCTGTACCAGGGAAGTGGCTCTTCCCTGTTTCAGGTGAATAGGGAGAATATTGTACTTTGGTTGCTGAAGTCCTGTCACTGCTTTTAATAGTGTTTGATTATCAACAGCAGTTTTAAGTTTAGCAGAGCTACTCATTGTTATACAGGTGGTATCAGTTACCCAGTGGAGCCTCTGTAGTAACACACATATACACACATGTAATTACTGTTTAAGGAGTATCTGCCACCATCCTGCCTTCAATATGAGCCCTGACTGCAGAGTAAGAGAAGCAAGGTTCACACCTGCTCTTTTTCATGAAGGCTACAAGAAATGTGTATGCTGATTTAGGAACTGGCAAACAAATTATCTCTCTCTGGAAAATATCATGTGGCTTGGGCTCAAGAAATGGTGAACATCTGGAACACAAGTCCTTTGAGGAGTGGCTGAGGGAGCTGGGGTTGTTTAGGCTGGAGAAAAGGAAGCTCAGGGGAGACCTTATCACTCTATGACTGCTTGAAAGGAGGCTGTAGCCAGGTGGGAATTCGCCTCATCTCCCAGGCAGCCAGTGACAGGACAAGAAGGCATAGTCTCAAACTATGCAAGGGCATTAGAAGGAATTTCTTAACAGAAATGGTGATTATATACTGGAATGGACTGCATGGGGAGGTGGTGGATTCAGCATCCCTGGAGGTGTTTAAGGAAGGACTGGATGTGTAGTGCCCATGTCTAGTTGATACGGTGGAGTTCAGTTATTGGCTGCTCTCGATGATCTCAGAGGTCTTTTCCAACTAAATTAATTCTGTGATTTTGTAGAGGCTGATTTGGTACGAAGGTACGGCTGGTCCCAGCTTCGGAAGGCCTCAGCAGCCGGCCCTGCTCTCCCCTACCTCCTCCCGGCTTGGCATTGCTGCCGCTGGCACTGCCGCTAACGAGGCTGGCCGCGCTGAGGGCAGGGCGGGTCCCGCGGGCCGCTCCGCAGCTGTGGGGCCGGGTCGGGGGATGCCGGGGCCGCTCCGCAGCTGTGGGGCCGGGTCGGGGGATGCCGGGGCCGCTCCGCAGCTGTGGGGCCGGGCCGGGGGATGCTGGGGCCGCCCCCCTGCGCCGCGGGGCTTTAATGTCGGCGCTGGCGGTGCCGCCGTGCTCCTCACCATGCTGCGCTCCCGCCGCCGGGGTTGGCCGGAGCCTGCGGGCAGCGTCCGGCAGGGCGGCCTCGCCTTCTACGTGCTCTGGGCTCTGCGGGAGCCGCCGCGGCGGCTCGGCAGGTGCGGCCAGGCCCCGGCCTTGCGCGAACGCGGCCGGTCCCTGTCGGGACTGAGCTCCCCTCGGGCCGGGGCACCTGCACGCCACGCCTTGGCCCCTCTGGAGATGCCGCTGCCCGAGCGGCTGCGCTGCTCCTGCCCCTGGCGGTTCTCCCTTCCCACCGGTTATTTCCTTCCCGGCATCCTTGCACTGTTTGGTCTTTAAATTACACAAGCCCTCTCCTTTCACCCTTCCCTGGCATAAACGTGTTTTCAGGAGTCGTCATATATTTTTTCCCACCTTTTATTTTACTCCTTGATTACTATCTCTTGGTTTTTTTCCCCTCCTCTTGCAGCCAGTCCAGCCAGATGGGTTTCCAGGCTTGGCTGCCACTGCCATTGCCAAAGCAGCTGGTGGTGTTCGGGCTGGGAGACTGGAGCTGTTACTCTCCGGACACGAGCATCGCAGTGGATGTGCTGGTGTCCCCAGATGTCGCGCCACAGCGGGTCGGCACACTGGAGCCCACCCGCAGGTTACAGCAGGAGCTGCCAGGGTGTCAGGAGGGGCATCTTGGAAAAGCTTTTTGATCTCTGGTGCTGCCTGATCTGCTGTTGTTCTACAAAAGCTGCTCAGGCCCATTGGTCCTCCACCATGGTGTTTCCCTCTAGCAATGATTCTTTTTGGCTGCTTTTGGGGTTAGATCTCTTTTGGCTTTGGGCTGTTACCATCTAGTATGGGAGCAGGAATTTTGTCCTGGTCAGTGTCACTTGTGGGCTGAAAAGCCATGGTCCCTTGTGCAGGTCTCTGGTGTGGGAAGATGACTGGAGAACAGATATTTTCATGGCCTCATTGAAAGAGATGGACAAAGGCAACCCTGTGAGGCTTGTCCTGACTGTCAGTGGACAGGTAAAATAATTGACTCTCCTCTTTTCCTGTCTAGGGTCCCAAATGTTGTTACTTCTCAGGCCCAGAACCTCTTCTCTCTGCTCTCCTTTTCCTTCTATGCTACTCTGAGCTGACAAACATGAATCTGTTAATGCACATCTGTGATTAGCCTGAAACCTCTGTGATGTTCCAGGCCTGTCCTCTGAACACAGTTTTGCCAGAACACCCTGTGTGTTGCAGGAGATGGGCAGCAGACAGCTGTTCACTTTCAGTTCCACTCTCTCCTGAACTTTGGTACTTAAATAGTTGTACCTTGAGCAGAAGCCAATGGATTTAGGATCTTGCTAAAAAAAAGCATTTAGCTTTCCTTTTCCTAGTTTGTTTTGTTGTGGGGGATGAAAGACAGTTTATTCCATTGCAGGGAATCTGTCCCTCACAAGAATGCTTTTGCTCATCCTTTGTGTGGATGGAGGCTAGCACACTTACAGCCTTTTATTCTGTCGCTGTTTCTGCTGCAGCTGCTCCGAGGTGTCTCCAGCAGTACGCCTGCCCGTTCTTTTCTTGTACCAGAGACCACCCAGTCACCAGTACTCCCAGCAGATGATAGGCCACTTGGTCAGGACCTGGAGGATCCTACTGGGGTATGTGTATTTTGGAGTCATCTTCTTGTTATTTCACTTTTTTCTAAGTATCTTCTTCCTCACCGGTAGCCATTCAGTTGTCGTCTAGCTGAAACATTTGCTGCCATTTTTTCAGTGAAGATATGGCTAAGCAAATTCTGAAGCCAAAGTTTCTGTTGTGCTGAAGCAAGATGTATTCTCCATTGAAATGCCTTTTTAAATGTTGGATATACTAGTTCTTGGTGGGATGATCAACTAACCCCCTTCATTCCTAGTACAGATAGCCTTTTTGCCCTTTCATGTTCTAGCTGTGCCCAGCAGCTAGCAGTCTGAATGCTGCCTACATCACACAGCAGCAGATAGTCACAACAGTATTGCTCTGCATCTGTTTAGCAGCTGATACTGATGGCATGTTGGCTCTTAAAACTTAATGGGATGATGAGCTTAACAACAGTTACCACATCTCTGCCCCAGTAAGATGCAATTCACAGTAGCCTCAGGTGTCTTTCTTCAGGGCTGATTTGACTGGGGCTTATGTCACAGGTTAAGAGTCAGAGCTCAGAGATGGCTGCCAGAGCATCCAGGCCTGTGAAGAACATCCAGCCACCACTGAGGACTGTGGTGGTACCCTGTGTCCTGAAGTCACCAGCTGGAAAGGTGGAATCCAGTGAGGCCTGGAGGAAGAGTCCTGACGAAGGACCACCAAGAGTCCACTCCAAAAAGCCCAGAAAAGTTTTATTTGAACCCACAGCATCTGAGAAAGATCTTGATGAAGAAGGTAACTCTGGTAGCTTCCAACTTTATTTTACAGGTCTTGTCTGAATGATCTGTCAATGCTGCTGGGCTGCACCTTCTCAGTCTTTTTCTCTCTGTACCTCCAAGGCATGATGGGCGTGTATGTTTGGCTTTGAGATACTAAGAATGGTCTTTATTCCTGGGTCAGCTGCTTGATGAGTTTTTGCCTGCTGGGAAAAGGCCAGAAATGGAACATGGGATATTCTTAGGGTCACCACTTTTTACTGTGACATAATGCCTATCTTTTCATCCAAGTAAGTGTTTTCTAAATTAAGACAAATATTGTTAACCTTGTTTTAGAAAAGAAGAAATTGAGGTACAAGAAAATTACCTACTGTGATGTTCTGTAAGCTGCATTACTCTGTTTGTACCCCTACTAACAGCATACCACTTGGTCCATAGAAGACGTTGGTTATTATTACAGTATAGAAAATATGAAAAGGAATATATGTGTGTATATATATATGTGTATGTATATAAATATTGTATAACTGTACTGACTTCTGAGTACTAAGAAGGTGACTGCCAAGGGATTTGGAAACAAAGCCTTAGGTTTCTGGAGTGGGAATTCTAAGTCAGCTCCAGAGTGTGACCAAGTTTATGTGTAAAAGTTTGTCAGTAACTTAGTGGTCCCCATAAGAAATTACTTACTGGGACTTGGCTTGCTTGTCATAAAGGCAAATATAGCTCCATCATTTTTCTGCTGCAGGCAGTGTGAGCAGGGAAACAAACTTCCATCAGAGGGGTAAAATGCAATGGCAACATCATTTGGCAGTCAGAGGAAGTGTGCCCTGCTCCTACTATCTTCTGCATTTCTTCTGGTGAGACTTAGTTCATGATTCTTAGTCTTGCACCTTGTTTGTTGCAGTGAGGTAGCTTTGTGCTGGAGGTTGGAGAAAGGTCAAAGGGCTCTTGTACAGTGGAGCTGATCACTTTCCACAGTATGTCTGCTGGCTGCTTTATGAGGCCATCTCTGTGTTCCCTCTGCAGATCTGGCAGTGAAGGAGTTGCAAGGTGAGGATTTGGTTCCTAGATCCTGGTTTGTCTTTTCAGTCATTCAGTGGTGGTATTCCTTCCCTTCAACATCAGAAGCCTCTCATGCTTCATCCTGTATCTCCCCAGTGATCAAGAACAAGTAGGTTGTGTGTATATACTGTTGCTTTTCATGCAATTACCATCAGTGCTTCCAGTACTGTCAGGCTCTCAAATATGTTTCTTTAGCCCCTCTGAATCTCAGGCACACCTCTGGGTGCATAGCTCTTTGAGGAAAAAAGGTAAGATATGAAATAGACTTTGACTAAAAAGTATTTTTTTTAGCTTGCTCAGCCAATTGCTGGGGCTTGGGAGGGGAAGGGAGGAGGAACAGGGCAGTACAAGGAATACCTCTGGAAGCAGCTCCAGGCTTCTGATTGCTCTATCTTAGGCACCGACAAGCTGTCCCTGGGTAGCCCTCCCTCACGAGGAGTAGTATGGGGCAGGTAGCACAACTGGGATATCACTTTTGGAGATGGGGTAGTAAATAGGGGACATCCAAGCATGTCTGAAGTGGCAGCTTGGATGCATCCAGCTACTGCTTGCTCCCGAGTTCTCTCTAAGTACAGCAATTATTCCCCCAAGCCAACTGAAAGTATTGCTCAGGGAGGTATGTCTTTTTCCCCTGCAGAGGGAAGGGACATGGGGCCCTTGCCTTACTGTTTCCCACCTCTGAGCATTCAGGTGGCTTGTTCTCCCCAGCAGGGAAGGGAGCTGAGGGCGTCTTGTTTGACTGCTCACAGGCCTGTGCTCTTCCCTCCCCAGGCAGTCCCAGCCCTCGATGGTGCCATGCCATGTGCCTCAGTGACCTGGGGACAGCTGTTCTCATTGGTGGAGAAGGTGTCAATCAACAGTCCTGCAGGGATGCTTTCTGGAAGCTGGAAACTGGTGGGTACTATAGGGTTGTCAAAAACAATCGGGACAGTGGGACTTGAGGATGGCTCATGGAGATGGGAGGGGATACTTGGGCATCTCTGTGCAGATGGAGGGGACAGCAAAGGCATCACACCTGGCATGTCTCGAGGCTGAGCTGACAGCATAAAGCACCTTGTGAGGCTCTGGGATTGTACTTGAGAGCCCTCTAGGAGCTAAGGTACAAGTTCTGGAAAGAGATGGCATTTTAACGGGTAAAAGCAACAGTGGAGTTTGCAGTCTGTGTGTTGACTGGTGGGGAAGTGTGAGATACAATTCCAGTGCTTTGTGTCTTTCTGCGCCTCACTGGTCTTCTCTTTCACCTTGCTATTCCCCATCATTCCTTACAGAAGCAATTCTGTATGAGTTCCCTCTAGCCCTGAATCAAAGGAGAGGAGGAGACAAAGGGAGCAAGGTTTTGCGTAAAAATTTTATGGCATATTCTTTAAATTCTAGAGAAATCAAGAGTATTTTTGAATTCCCACACCATGTATCTGCTGTTGCTCCCACAGACAGTGATTTATGGCTTCCAGTGGGTTTCCAGCTACAGAATGCCATGCCATCATGCTTGCATGGTCACACAGCTACCTATGACCCTGACACCAAGCGTATCTACATCTTTGGGGGCATAAGGGAGGACAAAGACTACAGCAGCATGTACATTCTGGACACAGTCACCTGGAAATGGCTCCTTGTGGCTGTGAGTACTGCATCTCTTCCAAGACAAAAGTGCAGGAGGGGTGGCAGGTTCTGTCTGAATGTGGCAGTCAATGCACCCATTTCCTTAGTCCAATAGTCTTTGGTTCACTGTTGCTGTAGCTTGTCTGAGATGTATAGTCGGGTTTGACAGGTGTTAGGAGGCTGTGTTGAAAAGCCACATGCTGAACAGAAACCAGGTACTGTGCCTACAAGGAATGAAGCAATGTGAAAAAATGGTTGCTGCAGAGGGCTGTGCCTGACCAAGCTCAAGGGTGGGACGTACTCTATAAGCAGTGGAAGGAAGTGGCCTCTCATTTTATATGGTGCCATTGAGAGCTGCACCAGATGCTGAGGTTAAGAGACAGTCTTCTCAAATCAGGAACTGCCCTGAGCACAGCAGAATTCTGAGCCTTGTCAGCATGGGACTGTCTCTTTCCTGGTAAAGCACAAAGTAGCTTTTACAGGGTAAGCCTGGATGAGATCTTTCTGTTCCCTGACATCTTCTGAGGAAGGTGTGGGAGGCTGATTTCCTTTTCTTATCAGAGCATTCTGGTGGTGTAGAGCATGCCAAGAACACACTGTCTGCCTGCATAGCAAAGATCTGGCTGGGAAGCCAATAAAGTGAAAATTGAGACTTGTCAAACTCACTGCATGATGTGGGCCCCTTTCCTATGGGTCATGCAGTAAATAATGCACTTCTTGTAACACATATATATTGAACTTTTTCTAGGCGAAAGGGAGGATACCAGTGCTCACCTACCACAGCGCAACTATCTACCACAAGGAGCTCTTTGTTTTTGGAGGAACTTTCCCTAGAAAGGCATCACTCGCAGTTGCACCCTGCAGCAATGTGCTCTATGTCTTCAATCCAGAGCATGAGATTTGGTATCAGCCCATTTCAGAAGGGGAGAAACCTCTACCTAGGCTTGGGTGAGAGTGCTCTAATTCCAGCTATCAAAAAATAGTGCAGAAAACCTCTGCTTACATTCCCTCCCACACCAGTGTGATTTTCTAAGTATTAGGCGATTATTTTCCACTGTGTACTCCTTAAGACAGGGCTGTGTTTAGAGCAATGGGATTCTCAGTACCTCCTGTTGTGAATCCTGATGGGATTCTGTCTGAGGTGTAGACTGAAGCTATGGCAGCACAGTAGAAGAGGCCAAGGCTAAAACAGAAGTTTTGGGAACTTGCTGAAGATGTTTTATTCATTTGCTTGCTCTCTGCCCAGGCATTCAGCTACTCTATTGAAAAACAAGCTGCTGATTTTTGGGGGTCGGAGGACTTCTCTCTACCTTAGTGACATGCACATTCTGGATCTGGGTAAGAAAGTCTGTGCCATGTGTCTGCCTTGGGAAGGTCTGTTCCAAGACAGGGAGTGAGGTGTGCTCAATGGGAAAACAGCAATAACATTATACAAATTCCTGACTAGACAATGGAGATGAAAAACTATGGCTTAAAAAAAAAGCCCTTTCTGGGGCAATAAGGGAGGGGATGAAGGAAAAACAATGGCTTTTTTTGGAAGAAGTTGGGTAATAAAGAAGACAGGTTGTTGATGTGGAAGGGTTTTTGTCTAGTTATGAGGCTGAGGTTTTTTGACATTTCACCTGCCTTTTCTTGGTCTGTCAGGTTTCATGGAGTACACACCAGTCCCCCTGCTGGCAGGACAGCCTTCTGCACGTTGGTAAGATTCTATTGCAAACCCAGGAGCTGTCTTCTTCTGTCACTTCTCTTTGAAGCCAGATTTAAACAGTGCTTGTGATCAGACCCAGCTGCATATCTCTGTCCCACTAGACAAAATACGTGGATCTTCTCTCTGCTGTGGGCCCAGGAATTCCTGTGCTGTCCTTGATGGTGCCAGTATGGTGTTGGGGGATATTACTTAGTCTCCCTGGAAATCTGTCTTTCAGGTTAGGCTAAGTCTTATGCCCTGTGCTAGTAAATTGTATGGCCTGCTGTTTGGTCTTGACAGTGTGTGGAGAGGCAGTGTGCCACACAGAGGAACAAACTCCTGTACCAGGACTATGCTGCTCCTAAAGGGACAGAATTGCTCACTGTAACAATGATCTAAATCAATGCAGAGCCCAGCTAGCCTGCTATCTCACCCCACAGAGCAAAGCATAGGAATTTTGATAGCTCCTTCTGAGATAATGAGTTCCTCTTCGGGCCTGATTGTGGCCTGACCTGCAGAGGCAAACTTCTCTTTTAGGGTTATTCTGAAAATCAGGGCAGAGCGAAGCAGAAATCAATTTTCTTCCTGCAGCTTAAAGCCCCCATCCCTGCCCATTGCTGAGGCCATCAAAGCAGGGTTTGTTGCAGTCACCTTTTGACTTTGCTTTATCACAGTTTTCATGCAGCTCTGGCTGTGTCAGACCAGAAGGTTCTGATCAGTGGAGGCTGCAATGCCAGAGGAGCCTTCCATGATGCCTTTGTCTTCCACCTAGGTGAGTGACTCTCCTGCAAAGAATACAGCTTTTGATAGCTGAACGTGACTCTGGGGCTGCAGTGGTGTTTTCGAACACCTAGTCTAGTCCATTTGTGTCATCCCTTTGCACCAGGAATGGGCTTGTCAGTACTGATATCCCCTTTCCATTTCAGATACTCTTTCATGGAGCACAGTGATCCACCACGACCTCTGCTCTGTTCCCCGAGCTGGCCACACATTGCTTGACCTGACTCCTGCCCACTTAATAGATATGGACAAGAAGAAAGAGGAGCAGAACCTGCACAAGGTGTTGGTCTTTGGGGGCTCCAACTGTGCTGGGACCTTTTATAACAGCACAGTCAAGATCCAGCTGGACCTAGGATAATGCATGATTCTCAGAATGAGCCTGAACAGCAAGTCTCTTCACCAGATTAAATACAGATATGGATGGCAATAAATTAGTCCAAGCAACATGGCAGTCCAGGTATCTGTATGTAGGTGAATGCCACCTTGGTACAAGTGATTGTGGGTTTATAAAATCTGAAGGCCATGGGTATTGTTCTCCTAGGGTATCTCATATACAGTATCTGGTTTCAGGTGCCAAAACATTCAGTGGGATCTGAGCTGAGCCTGCACAAGCACACAGACACAAGGTTATGGGTTCCCTTTTTGCCCTACAGATTTTTAGCTGGAATTCCTAGGGCACTTTCAGCTTTGAAGGTGACTTAGGTGTTTGGTTTCATTTGGGATGAATGGAATAGTATTTACTGCTGCTATTTGTCCTCAGAGTAATAGGTACAGGTATGATTCTGGTTTGGAGGGAATCCGGGATGGGATTCCCTTGGGCAACAGTCTGCAGCTGAAGGCTAGGAAAACACCTAGAGTGGTATCTGAGGAAGGGAAAAAGAAGAGAATAATTTTCAGTGTAGGGGAGAGTTGGTTGTGCCTTGCTGTCACAATCACCTAGCTTTTCTCTAGGCAGACCTTTTATAAATTCTGTGCTCTGGTTATTGCAAGGGGTCACAAAGTTGCTGACTTGGCTCTTTCAAGACCCCAAGAAGGGTTAAGCTATCTTCCATCAGAGACTAGATCTTATTGTTTATATCCATGGAACTGATGACTCTGCTGTGGCTCTGAGTTGGCTCCAAGGATAAGCACACTGTGTATGCTGATTCCCTGATGCTCTTTCTGTAGATGGTAGAAAGAAGTAGCCCCTGTGGGGAATACAGAATCGGCTCAGTGCCTCACATTTGTTTGTGGCCACATTCCCCAACCCAAAGCCATACAGAGGGAACTTCTGATCATAATGGATATTTCTGCTTTAATCTGCTTCATGGAGATAGACTGCATAGAAAAAATGAGTAGCTGCAAGTGTTCCAGCACAGTCACAGCTCCTGTAAGCCATCTACACTGTTTCCAGGTCTTCTGTCTTTCCCTACTCAAATTGGAGGTGTTATCTTCTTTATCATGCCAGCTTTCTAGATTTAATGAGTAGAAAGGCTTCAAGCTCGTAGCTCTGCAGGAGTATCTGGCTGCCGGGAAGGGTGGCTTATTTTGAAGGCCTCTAACTCCAAGAGAGCTTTATTTATTCTGGTTATTGTGGGATATGGACCCATGTCCACTTTGAATCTGTAAAAGGAAAAGAATTTGTGAAGTACTATGAGTTGGAGAGCCAGTGCAGGAGTGAGAAGAAGTACAGAGCGGTGTGATAGGCCTGCCTAGTATGGGAGAATCTCACAGGCATTTGCACTAACAGAAAAAGTTGATCCTTGTAAGTTTAAAAACAAATTCTAGAGAGATTAATCAGTGCCTGGAGAGGTTGTAAAGGCTTCATCTCTAGAGGTACTCAAAACCAGCTGGATGCAATCCTGTACCACTTCCTCTAGCAGGGAAATTAGACTGGGTGACCTCCAGAATTCCCTTTCAACCCAAATCATTCTGTGATTGTGTGATCTTCACCAGATTTTTACATAATGTGCAGTAAAAGGTAAGAAGACACCACTTTTCCTGGAATCATACACCCACTATATGTATGAGTTTAAGGCTAGAAACAAATAGTCTGATTAATCTTTTCCTCCTGTGTGCAGTGTGAGAATAGAGCAAACAGGGACAGAGAATATGGAGTGTGGGCAACCTCAGCTTTTCTAAGGTCATAGATCAGGTTTACCCAGGGGCCTCTAAGAGGAGACCACAACTCCTTACTTCCAAAAGAGACAGTATTTATGAAATAGGAAAATTCATGGAGAGAAGAAACATGCAGGAGGGATACTTTATAAGAGGCAAAAGGAGCAGTAGAAGGTAAGATCTGACAGCCTAGCATAAGTATGTGTGCTGAAAAATATCTCAAGCTTAGCCTTAATTACCTTTCAGCATTGGCAACTTGAGGCACTAAACACAGATCAGCCATGGAAACCTGCAAATATAGCAGAGAAAAGGGCTTAGAGTAACTCAGAGCCTGTTCCCTCATACTTCCCAGTGGTGGCAGGCTTTGAGACCAGGACAGAAATTATTTTATCAGCCAGTACAGAGGAGTTGTCATGATGATCTAATTCTTTAATTCAGCATTAATAAAACATCAACAGTACAAGAAAAAGAACTTCATTGCAGTGACTAGTAGAAGCCATCAGCTTTTAGGGAGCTTTACATTTACCAGCTGATCATTATGACCTCAAGGACACTGTGCTTCTATGGCAACTGCCTCTGAGTACACAGGTCTGCTGGCAAGCTGCAGATGGAGGTGATGGAGGGAGAGGGGGTGTTTGCATGGCTAGGAAAAGTTAAGTAAATTTTGCTTGTTTGCACTGCAGGAGTATCAAGCAGGTCCTGCCAATGTCAAGACTTGATATGTGATACGGCCTCTGTACACAGGCTCAGAGACTTGCAACCTGAAAGACTCAAGGACAGTGCTGCTGGCTGCCTATCTGCACAGACAGAGGCAGCTGCCCCCACTCTGCTCCCCAGGTCACAAAACCTTGGGTGCCTCTCAGAGCACATGTTCTTCTCCAGCATTAGATCTTGTAAGTAGCCTTCACCTGCCAAGGGCTCCATAAGGCTGCTACTAGACAGTCCTCTGCATCCCAGCATAATGCAGGAGCTTTCTTTTTTCCCTAAGGCTTTTATAGGAAAGATCTTTTACCTCTTTTACCTTTTATTAGCAGAACTAATAAATGGAAAATGCCTGAGCTACCTCTAGTTCAGTAAGGGCCAGAACAGCTTTTACATGAGCTCCGTGAAATCTGTCCATATTAAAACTGGATGATCAGAGCAGAAAAATACAAGTTGGTTAAAGGTTCCATAGAACAGAGCTGAGAACTGAACCCATATTTTTTGAGCCAGGCTTTGCCCCTATGACAGGACACGTTGAAGTCCAAATCCCATAAAGATGAAATATCTTTTTCCATATCCTTGAGTACCAGCCAGATCATAGATACAGCTGCAGAACCTGGCTATCAGCAGGTTGTAGGCAGGGACAAGTAAACACCTGCATAACTCTCTGCTAGTCAGTAATGGCCTAAGTAGCATCCTTGCAGCTGGTTTTTGTTACGGTGAAGGCACTGCATGTAATTCTAGGCACTGGATGGGGTTGTGCTCTTGTCTCCTTTACTAATTTTCTTTCCTATTTTAGGGGAAGATTCTGGGGTTTTCAGTTCTGCGATGGCACATAGGACTCTCTCAGATACTTACTTCATCCCCCACACAGTAGCGTCCAGCAGTCTGCTGCAGAATCTGCTCCAGTGCTGTCAAGAGAGGTGGTACACCGGAGTGAGGCATTGGAAAGTCAACTGAAAGGGACACCAAAACACTTTCTAGACTGGGAACTGTGTACAAGGGCATCTTAACCCTGAGCAGAGTATGAAAAAGGAGCATTTTGGGACAGAAACTAGAAGGAATAGATATCTTACTATAGTTATGGTAGTCTTTAGGGTCCTTCAGCTTTTTTGGACCCAGGGTGACTTCAGCTGCTTCAGACTGCACTTGAAATACTATAAGGGTAATGTAGAAATACGTGATTGTGGAGAGGAAAAATGCAAAAGTTCAGTCAATTTGTGTCTGTCAGAAGTGAAGATGGGCCTGTCATTGCAGCACATGGGGAAAGGGTTTTGAGGGAACCAAAAGCACTTTATTTCTCTCAAAGAGACAAATACCCTGCTACTTGCAAGACTCTGTGGGAGTTTGCCATTAGATGTCTGATTACAAAAGCATATCTATCTATCTATCTATGTAGAACTTTAGAAGTGCTGTGAGCCCTTGTGCTTCAGAATGAATCAGCTGCTATAATGTGCAAGATGGCACCAGGCTTCCACTCTTCCAGGTGCAACAGTGGAAGTGTTCTGTGTACATCTTTCCTCTCAGATCCTGGGGATCTACCAGTCCTGGAGAAGAGACTGGGCAGGAAGAGCACTATCTCTGCCAGTACACCAGCCTAGGAATATCTGTAGTTCTACTCGAAAAGTAGAATGCCAGTGGTGCAGTATTTTGTAAGGTCAGCCAAAATACTGATCATTTTGGATGTGGGATGTACCTTGAAAGCCAGAGGTGATACAGTTCTGAGCCCATTCCATTTTTTTCTCCCCCATTTGTTTCAGGACACTCAGGTTCTGTGAAGGCAAAGCAATTGCTAGGTTAGATGGCTACTGCTGGCCACTGCTTACCCACTGTGTCATCCAGTGGAGGAGAGGGGAGATGAGGAGTTACCAAGGCTGTACCCCTGACCTGAGTTCTATTGGTTGGGTTAGCCCTGACCTCACCTGCACTGAATCATGCACCCTGCTGTATCTTTCTCTTGGTACTACCCTTCTGTAACAGTTGCCAGGGTATCCCTTTAACTCTTCTCTTTGGGCTGCTCAATTCTCTTCATCCCAAAATGTCCTAGACTCTGCAGTAAAACCATATGGATTCAGCTCTTTCTAGAAAGAACCCTGGGATGCTATAGGATTTTCTGTGTTGGAAATACTGTATTGTTGTCATTGGCATGAGCAGGCAGAGGTTAAGCAGATTTCATCTGCTAGCACACCAATCTGAACTTCTGCCACACAGTTGGCTGGTAACAATTTAAGGAGACTGAGAATTTCAGAGGCAGAAATCCTTTCTGATTCTCTCATTTGCATGGATCTGACAAGGCAGTACCTGGAGTGGTTGAATGCCAGAGACAATGTGATCAGCGATCATTCTGACTTGGGCTCTCTTCTTTGGATCTTGGGGCAGGAGCCTGGGGTTAGGACGTGTCTCTTCTAGGTAATTAATTATAGCTAGCTGTAATGAACAAAGAGATAATGGGAGGTTATTGGAGACCCAAGGAAAACTTCACATCCTGAACACTTGGGAAAGGGGAGCTGATCCAAGAGAATACGACAGCTTTTGAAGGCAGCTTGTTACCAATCCAAGGAACAGAATAACCCCTCTCACATCTGCCTGTGACCATTTGGTCCAGCTATAATTTCAGGCAAATCATGAAACCAGCCATTGAAGTCAGACTACAAACTGCTTAGTGAGAGGTGGAGTTATGAACCAAAGCAGAACTGAACTTAAATCCTTGGCAGTAGTTTCCCATCAGGGACTATTTGCTATTTCTGTTTCCAAGTGGGATCATAAATGCCATCTCTTTCTCCAATGTATAGGTGAGAGCTCTGGGGAAAAATATGGGACAAAGCCATCCCATCCAGATTGGGCAGCAGGCTGGAGTGAAAGGTTAACTGATATGGATGTAGCTGATAACTCACTGACTGAGAAAGGATGATTCCATCAATTTTCAAGGCTGGGACTTGCTGCATTGGATTCAGTGCCTTGAATTCAGCAGAAAACTGTGGAAACAAAACTGAGTTTACTCTACAGCAATAAGAAATTCTTCCTCCTTGTTTTCTTCTCCCAGGACCCAGTTACCAAATTTTTTTCCCTACCTCTTTTTTTTCTCTCCAATACTAATCTTTGCAGTAAATTATACTGTACTTATTAGTCTTACAGCCAAGTTCTCACTGGGGCTCAGGGATCACTGCAACCAGGGCCAGACTGCCTTATCTCTTGATAAAGTCAACACTGCATTGCCCAGAATGGGTGGTACTGCATTGGTGCCACCATTACTGTCTCAGTTGTCCAACTCTGCCTTAGCCCATAGCGGCCCAGTGGTACTATGAGGGGCACAACTCCCTCCTATAGACCCCCAAGTAAGATCTCAGTGAAGACCTCTTTTGGCAACCCACCTCTTCCTTTTGCAGGCCCTTTGCAGCCCCCTGCAATATCATTTAGCATCTTTTGGACATCCCCCTATCCCCACCTCCATGCATTTTCTGGTGCTAATTGAATGAGGTTGAGTCTGTTTAAAGTGTGGGGCAGCTTCTCTGAAGTCTGTGCTCCAGACATATTCAGTTGTATCATGGTAAGCAAAAGATCTTCAGCCTTATGGATTCAGTCACAAATGTTTGAGAGAGGAGAAGGCCTCTAGTCTCCTGCAGTCATATTCTCCTTCTGTCTCACATGCCAGGGAATTCTGGCTGAAAGCAACTATTAATGACACAGAAGTGGTGAGGAATTTAGTCATTTTGCCTGTGAACTTTCTAGTGCTAATCCCAAGTCTCCTAATGATCCCCAAGTTCAGTACCCCTGGAGAGAGCTGTGGTATTTTTATCCTTACCTGCTGTCCTCCATCCTTAATGAGGTTCACTGGTACCAGATCATACGAAATTCCTTTCAGAGCCAGTGCTAGGGAGAGCAGAGTGTATAGCTTCAGACAGCTACATTGGGACCAGTTTCATTGGTAGAAGGCTCAGGGAAATGTTAGCATCTACATTTGAAAAAAGACCCCATCCCTCAAGGAGGGTAGCCTAAGTCCACTTAGAAGACGGAGCTCTGGCAAATGAAGGCCCAAAGCACTAAAGATAGTCCTGGCAAAACCACTGCATTTTTCAAAATAAGCTTTGCAACTCTTTGCAGCACAGCCCTTCCTGATTTGGCTTATAGAAGGCAGGGGACCATGTGCTCACCTGTAAAAACTTTCTGTCTCAGTACAAGTAGGGACCATTCCCAGCCTTGTTTAGCTCTCAAGACCTGGGCAGACCAGTCTGAGGCAGTGTCATGAAGCCCTCTTATCTGTTCCTCTCTATTCCACCTGTTCCAGGTAAGCAGCAGTCTTCCCCTCCTTCCCCATGGGGAGACACCTCACTGTTCCAGACTCATGTTTGCTGACATCTCTGTTAATAAGTGATTGATTAATTGGGTTAGGGAAGGGGAGAATACTGCAATACTGAGACAAAAAAGAGATCGACACTGAATCTTACCGGTTCGCACTCTCCAAGAACAGGAACTTCGGAAATAGCTGTAAAGTATCGGCTGAGAAGAGAAAGATAAAAGGGTTATATGCTGGGAGCACCAGAGAATGTATGTAAAGAGAATACAGGAATAGAAGGCATTTCAGGAACTGTTACGACAGGGGAGAGCAATGTTTGGAGGAGAAGGCTTCTTGCTTAAAGTAACTCTTCCTGATTTGGGCATACAGGTACTATCACTGTCTCTCATAATAGCCTTTTCATCACCCAGTTGCACCTGATATTTCCAGCAATGTACAAATTATTCCCTATTAAGCTTCCCTCTTTGTCCCTATCCAATATTGCTAACTTCTATCCCATGTTAGATTTCTGAAACAATTTCTGTATTGATTGTGCCATTGAAGCACCTGCACTGGGTATTTGCATGGCATGAAATAGCTTTTCCAGCCATGCAGGGGAAAAAGCCAGATCTCTTTGCAAATAAGAAGAACTTCTGCTGTTTGAGCTGAAAGCCACAAAGGCAGACAATTCATCTCTACCTGAACTGTAACACTAAGGCAGCCTTCCCAGGTGCTTTCACCCTGTCCAAACGCTCACCTTTTCAGATGCCATGATGCAGTTGTCTCCACAAAAAAACTCTGTGTTTTCCCTTTTAACTCAGCTGGAATGGGGGAAGGCTTCTCTCCTAAAACCAATAAGGAAAGGACTATGCCCCCTAATCTGTGCTCAGGGCACAAAACCCAGCCAATCCTGAGTTACCACAGTCACCCTCTCCCAGCCCTGATATCAAAACCATTAACCAGATTTAAGCTTGGAAGCACATTTAGGAACTGTTCTTATTTCTGTAGTTTTTCATCCAGAAACAAGATACCTAGAGAACCTCCTATGCTGTCACCAGTTGCCAATGCAGGAATCTAACCCTGGAGAACAAATAAAAGAAAACTAAATCTGCTTGCAGAATTTGTTTCACTAGGGCATGACTGCTAGCTCGGGGAATGGGCTGCCTTTGGAGGGAGATTCCTTAGTGTGCTCCTATAGCCCACCTCCCACCAGTACTGGCCAGTACAGAGGATTTTCTACGTTGCAGATATGAGAGAAGCTGCTACTCTACTCTCACACCAACTCTATGTAAAATAAAACGTTGCTTTTTTTTTTTTGTGTCACAATCTTTTCTTTCTACACAGGAAATTGGTACCCATGTATGTCTCTAAATAAACCTGTAATCATGTCTCTCCTTGCTTACACAGATCCAATGGCATGACATGGGTCTCTCTGTGTCTCTACCCTCCAAAAATGCATAAAACTTTTTCCAGAGACTGGCAGAAAGACAAAAGAAAGCAGGGATATGCTCAATTATAGTCTGTCAACAGAAAACCAGAGACACATATGATCCATGTGCTCCAGTCCTCTTTGTAAACTTCATGCTTCTCCTTCAGTTTTGATTGGCTCAAATATCTTCAAATAAGGTATGTCTTTGACTAAATTACTTAGATTTATAAGTGAGGAGGAAAGTGATAGCAGTAGTTGTAACATGTTAGTGGACAAAGCATTCACTGGTTTTCTTAAATTCTCTTCTTCTGGGATCAGGGCATTAGAAATATCAGCTATGTTAATTTTTCAAGTGTTTAGCCTACTGAGTTTCAGGGAAAGGAACAGAACTATGGCTTCAAAAGATAAACAGAGCATTCACGAGCTAGTAATTTTAATTGCTTTTCCTGAGGACCTTGCTAATGATTTTTTTTTGGCTCAGAAATCCATGTCCTTTACCACATCTATTTTGGACTCTGGCCTCTCAGCCAGCAGACATTTCTCCTGATTCTCTCTGCAGCTCTTTTTTGGTTTTACAGCCTATGCTATCATTTGGAATAAACTGTGCTAAGCTAATTGCCTTGCTCTGTAATTTCAAGGCCCTGGGGGATTTCGCCAAAAAGAACATGGAAACTAACTCATCGTTCAGCTGGGAACTGTCTCCAGAGGTTGGGGCATGGAGTGGTCTCTTGAGTTCATGCTGTTTTGCTCCTAGCAGCAGGGCAGACCACAGGCAAAAAAAAAATCAGCTAGGATCAGAGACAGCATAAATGTTTTGTCCTCAGTGGACAGAACCCAGAGTGACACTGGGTCTTCCTCAGAGGAAATCCTGAGCATGGTCCAGGGAAGTCTCAGGAAAGAATTTCCTGCATTTACTACCCTGTGGGATAAAATCCCCAAAACCTGCAGTTTAGACTGGAGCTTGGATGGTAACAGGAGGACAGAATTTGCTTGATGTCTTCTGAGAGTTCTGGTTTGGTTCTGTTTTCATTTCTGGCAATCAGTGAGGAAAATGTGGGCTTAAATACCAGAGTAAAAATTTGGGAAACGCACTTCCCTGACGTGAAAGACAGAAGAAACACCCCAAACTTAGTGTGTTGACCTCTTAGGATTCCTGTCTTCTTCAGTACGGTCTACTCTGGCTACCTCTTTCCAGGCGATATGTGGGGTGCACTGGGGAAGGCCGAATCTCTCACCTTTCCTGAGAGCCATCAAGCCCAGCAGCCTGCACACAGACAGTGCTCCTTGGGGGCTGGCATGGGGGACACCTCGGTGCCTGACAGCCACTGCTTGTACTCTGCTGGCTTCAAATGTAAAGCTGAAAGAACAGATTTACTCCTAAATTCTTAGTATCTCTTCACTAGGACAGGCACGCGAATAAAATATGGTAAGTAAGTATCACCGCTAAAAGCATTAACACACTAGAGCATTTTATTTAGCAGGGGGTTAAATGCCTTGTTTTCCATTGCGACAGACATACGGCTGCAGGCCGGGGCAGCGGGTCCGCGGTCGCCCCAGGAACCGCCAGCCCGGCCTTCCCGGGGTGCCGGGGCACCAGAACCCACAGCCGGCGACAAGGCCGAACCGAGCGAGGCCGGCGCAGGCCGAAGGCGGAGAGCCGCCGCCCCAAGCCCCGCTCCCTCCTGTTCTGGCGCCGCCATCGCCCCCTCTCCCCTCCCGCCCCGCGGGGAGAGCGCGGAGCCAGCGCCGCGTACCTTGGCGGCGGCAGCGCTCATTGCCGTCCCGGCCTCCGCTCAGGGCTCGGCGGCTGGCCGGCACCGCATCCCCGGGACTGCATCCCCCGGCGTGCCCCGCGCCGCGCCCGCGCTCCGTGCCCAGGATGCGCCGCGCCCGGCGCGGAGCAGCGCGCGGCGGGTGCCCGCGGATGCCTCCGCGCCAGCGGGAGCCCCGCCGGGGGCCGGGGGGGCCGGCGCGTCCCGCCGCCCCGCCCGCCGCCACCCGCCCGGCCGCGCTGGCCCTCGTCACCCTGCTCAGCTTCGCCTCCCGCTTCCACCGCCTGCGGGAGCCGCCGCACGTATGGTACGGGCCGGGGCGGGGCGTGCGCCCCTCCGGCCGGGCGCTGCCCGGGGTACGGGTGGGTGCGTGTCCGCCTCCTCCCGGACACCGCGGCCGGGACTGCGCCCTGGCTCCCGGCCCGCGCCCCCTCCCCGCCCGGCCTTGCCCGGCGTAGGATGGATCCCTGTTTATGGCCGGCCGGTGGACGGGACACGGCAGTGAGGGCCACGAGGATGTGCTGCGCTCTCAGGCCAGCCCGGCCTGGCCCCTGCGCCCTCCCCGCTGCTCTCGGGACGTGCTGCAGGGAGGGCTCTGCGTCCCGGGGAGCCGGTTTCGGGGATCTCTGTGCAGCAGGCCGACTTTTTAATCTTGCTAAGGCAATTTGGAATCAAAAGGGCAAACCAGAGGTTTTAGAGGTTTTAGAGTGATAATACCAAACTGTTTAAAAAAGCACCTTTCCTACAATGGCAGTGCTCTATGATTTCCCACTGAGTCTAACGCATTGTCTCATATGGAATGCTATGCTCATATGGTAGTAGCCCTCTATACTATAAAAAGCATAAGTAAAAAGACCTTCCTGGATTTTTATTTTTTTTTCTTCTTAACTCTCTTCAGTATTGTAGCAGATTGGTTATGATTTGTGTTTTGTTGGTCTGTTTTTTCCAGTTGGGATGAAACTCATTTTGGGAAGATGGGAAGTTACTACATTAATCGGACCTTCTTCTTTGATGTCCATCCCCCTTTGGGGAAGGTAAACTGCTTTTCTGTTACATGTTTCAGAAGCCACAGGAGTGGGTCAGTTAAAGTCTGCCTCTGCCTTCTGGCCAAAGGATGTGGTGAACAACAAAGTCCTTCCTAACTGTTGTTGACATCACGGCAGTTTGCATTCTGTGTCGAGAACCTCAACTTGCAGCTTACTGCCTTCACAAAAAATGCTTCAAAAATAAGAAAAGCAAACAGTATTGCATGTTGAGTTTTTGAAAGGCTTGACATGAAAAAATCAATGTGACCATTGGAGAGCATATGTAGTAGAAACCTGTATTTTTAAGGAAGGAAACAGTTCCTGATAACTTAGGAGAGAATGAGATGCCTGCCACAAATGACCCTGAGAACACTGATTTCCTGTTCTGTAAATGAACTTGTTTTAGCAACAGTGTGCTAAAACTGGTATAGTGTGGATGAAGGTGCATCCTCCTGCCTTGTCAAGGTTATCTTCCTTTCAGACTGACTCTTCTGAAATTAAAGGGATAGTGACCTATGGGAGACTACAGAATTCTCTCTGCTCTATCCCACACCTGATATTTTTCTTGACCTTGCAGTCATCCTTATAGTCTGTTGCAAAAATAATTCTGATTTTGCCTTTAGGCAAAGGGCAGTTTGTATGTATATGATTTCTGTAAATAAACTCTTCTTTGGATGATGTGTCTGAATTACTTGTCCTCTGGATCAATGTGGCTTCTGTAAAAACCTTACCTGCTGCTAGCCTGGGTACTTTTTCCTCCAGTGTGATTTTTCTGACCAGTTTTTTCACCATTTCTCTTCAGATGCTGATTGGACTTGCTGGCTACCTTAGTGGATATGATGGTACATTTCCTTTCCAAAAGCCAGGGGATCGATACGAGCAGCATAACTACATAGGGATGAGAGGGGTAAGGCTCTGCAGGCTAGTGTCAAGATGGTTTGCTTTCCTGTGCCGTTCAATACAGGGTGTTACATCTTTAGAACAACTCTCCCTGATCAGATCAGAGATATGTTTGGGAGGGGAGGGGAGAGGAGGGGAGGTGAGGGAAAAGGAAAGGGGAAACGGGAACAGGTGTGAGCTCTTGTCCACTGTGGGTGGGATTATAACTTCTCCCATGATCTTTTCCTGCAGTTTTGTGCATTTCTTGGCTCCTGCCTGGTTCCCTTTGCCTACCTCACAGTGTTGGAACTGTCAAAGTCACTGCCAGCAGCCTTACTCACGGCTTTCATCCTTATTTTTGGTAGGTGTTCCTGCTACAGCAAACTTGAGTATCTTAATTGTTCAGATAATTTAATTTCTGGATTACCATGTGTTACCTAACCAGAGAATATTTGGGTTAGCGAGAGACTTTCACAAAAGCAAAGTAATTCCACATTTTTTTATATAAGTATGTATGAAGCTTTTTTATTGGTGGTCCCCTTAAGAATTTTACAGTCTTGTTTAGTTCATAGGTATTTCTGTTACTTACATAACCACAGTATTGGATTAGACTGCACCTTAATTTTAAAATTTTTTATAAGGCAGATGGTCAGGAATGATTTTGCCCACTAGTGAAATATTGGGGTTTTCCATGTGAATTATATGAATTACAGAGATGTTTAACAGGCTCTGCATTACTTTAGAAGAATTCACAATAAGAAATTAATAAAATCTGTTGTTGAATTGAGCCAAGTGGAGAAATTAACCTTGCAGATGGAGTTACCAAAATAGGAGTTTTTTAGAGGACACACAGGTATTGAGAAATGGAGACTTAAAGTATCAAAGCCATATTCATTATTTATAGGTACAGTCTGAAAGATGATTTCTCCTCTGGCATCCTCTGGGACCATGGTGGTACCTTAGGTAGATCATTGCTGGCTGTAATCCTCTCCATCTGAATATGTTACCAGTACTTTGCAAATGGTGTTTCACAGATTTCACTGCTTCTTTTTTTTTTTTTTTTAAATATTTATTTTTATTTTTGGTTTTTTTTTTTTTGTTATCCATGTAGGAGATGAAATGCTGTAATCTCCTGTTTCTAAAATTTCCTGTCTTCTTCTTGTTTTGACTACACTGAGGAAACCAAATTCTTACAATCTTAGATGCACTTTGGAACTGCAAGTTTTTCTGACATTGCTGTGTATCTCTTTGCAGATACAGGCTGTATTACATTGTCCCAATATATTCTGCTGGATCCCATTCTGATGTTCTTTCTCATGGCAGCTGTTCTGAGTATGGTGAAATGTAACAGCTGTGCAGACAGGTAAGATAAGGATGATAATTTTGTTAAACTATAGGTATTTAATTTTCACACAGTTAAAGTAATGTCTGCCACTGGTGATGTGTGAATAGTTGAATTGAGATTATTTCAGGAAATTTGAAGGTGAAAATATCTGTTGATAGCGGAGAGAAATTTTTAGATTTTAGAGGTGAGGGTTTGTGTAGTTAGGGAGAAAGTATTGTGACTGGAGTACACTAATTTACCTGTGACTGTCAGGTAAATTGGTGTACTCCAGTCACAATACTTTCTGTTGACTTTATACTGACTATAAAAATCCTGCTGTAATTTGTTTGATTTAGAGAAATGGCCACAAAAACTTAGAAGGAAATATAGCTGGTATAATTCTGAATAAAGTAGTCAGGTTGCTATGGATATTTGCTATAGACCCATCCAGAGAGGGTGGTGGTTCAGAGGTGCTGGGATATGTCAGAAGCCTTTGTGGCTGGGCTGCACAGAGTAGTTTCCTTGAAATGCATCCCGAATTCAAAGACATAAAAAGTTGGAATTCTGTGTTATTTATTTCATGAAACATTCAAGAACTGATTGTATCAATCTTAGTGTGTCTACTGTTCATGTGGCTGAAATGCTGCCTGCAGCATCATGTACAGCTATCCAAGGCCATCCTTATCTACAGCTCATTCCCCAGGGAATGCAAGCACTAAATTACAGGGCAGTGCTTGATCAGCTCTGTGTGCTTTGACCTGAATTTATTTTTCATATCTTGGAACTAATCATTTTGTCAAAGTAGTTGATACTCTGAAAATTAAAAGCCAACTCTAGCTATCGTGTTGCTTAGCAGGTCATGGCGATTTTGTCTAGTTGAAATAAAAGTGTCAAGGCATTAGGAATCAGAAGGAAAAAGGTTTTAAATTCTGCTGTCATTTTTTCTGATCTCTCTGCTGTGGTCCATTTTATGTCAGTTTATAATTTGTTTGCTTTTTGCTGCAGCATTTGTTTGTGTTTTGGATAGATGTTTTCCTCTAAGGCTTTCTTGCTTTAGTAAGGGTGGCTCGTCTTTGCCTCTTGTTCTTCCCCATGTCCCTAAATTTCTGAGAGAAGTAAGTTTGCACTTTCTGGAGCAAAATTCTTGTTTCTGTTCTCAGAGCTTCTGTGTAGTTCTTCACACTAGTATTTTAGCTTATACCTGATGTCTGTGTTCCCATCCTTGAATGGGAGATCTGGGGTATCAAGGCTTCACAAGCCTGTATCTGAAATCAGCATCCTTGCATGATTCTAAACTAAATGCAGAACTTATTTTTCGTCTTCTTATGGGTTCCTGAGAAGACAGACTATAATTTTGTGGGGCAATTTATTTGTTATTTATTTTTGTGATAGCAGGATGCCCATTCATGTAGCCATCATTTTATTTACTGACTTGCTCTGCTGGTCCTGCAGGCCATTTTCTGCCTCCTGGTGGCTCTGGCTGAGTCTGACTGGTGTGAGCCTTGCTGGAGCAATGGGGGTAAAATTTGTTGGCCTTTTTGTAGTCCTCTTGGTTGGCCTGAACACAATCTATGACCTATGGGACTTGCTGGGGAACCTCAGCCTGTCACTGGTGAGTTTCAAAGGCTTTTCTTCACTTTAAGGTTTTTTTTGTTTTGTTTGCTTTGTAATTGTCCTAGTCTTTGACAACCCTTCAAGTACCCAAACTGAGATACTCTGTCTGCAGCAAAGAGGGGCATCTGATGTGGGTGATGAAAAATGGAGATTAAGGTTATAATGAAAAAATTATTGCTAGACTTTTGAAAAAAAACCCACACTTATATTAGGAGTGCCTAATAATATACACAGCAGAAAGATTGTTACTTCTTCCTGAGAGAAACTGTTACCATTCCAGTTGGCTAAATTTTGTGTCTAAGCTAAAAATGCTCATTGTGAGCAGCTTTACAGTGGCCCTAAGCAAGATGCTGTCCAGCAGTGTCACCTGACCTTCCAAGGAATATGTGCTAGCTGGCAGACAGGCATGTTTGCAGCACTTAGTTTGCATAAGCAGCGTGAGGTCAGGCCCTTCTTGGTGAGAGTAAGGGGGCAGAGGCTGCATTGCTGGAGCATCACAAGTCATAGAAATGCTCTGCAGCCTGCACTATCCATAGCCAGTTTAGAGGATGAAGGCAGCCACAGTCTACTTGATTTCACACACATTTAGTTCTTTTAAGCCCTAAAAAAATTGCTAGTGGGTTTGAGTGTCCTGGTCAAATGTATTGCATTTTATATTTGAGAAGCATGAAATCTGCTATTTGGAGAAACATCTTGATGTACCATTTGCTGTCTTGCAACCAGCAGGAAGACAAATTCTTCAGACATATCTTTTAAAAGGTGTTCAGTTCTCCTCTTGTCTCTTTTGAAGCTTGAAAATTCTATTTCTTTCACTTACTGTTTTTGTCTCGTTTGTCTTATAAACAGTAGGGACATGGGGGGACTTTTTCTATTCCTCCTGTGTGATTTGTTTTCTTTGATTAATGTGAATCAATATGGGCTGCTAAGATTCAATGTTCCAACTCCAGAGAAATACTTCTTGAGTAATGTCAGTTAATTGCATTTGAAATAGAACAAATCCATCATGTCTATGCTTTCTGCCAGCAGACAGCTGCACAGTGATTTCATTTGTGCTGCTGGCAGCAAAGGCAGCAAAGCCCTGGGTGTTAGAATATGGAAAGAAATTTACTCCAAAAGATAGATGCTTTCTGAGTAGCTATTTGGCAACTGTGGTGCTTGAGGAGAGGGGAAAAAAAAGGTGAGGATTAATCTCCTGAAAGCCTGAATAACTTGCCTCTGCTTTTGTTAGGAAGCTACTCATGATTATTTACATGCAATTTTTTGGGGACTAACTTGATTTCTAGAATTTTCAGCTTGTGTTGGTCCATTGTTCTGGTTTGTTCACTGGTGTCTTTCTTTTTTTTTTACTTTGCATTGAATTCCTTAGTTAAAGAAAACCATTTCATGAAAATTGACACATATTGAGGCCTTTTTAAGTGGGGAACTGAAGGTTAGTTCATGTGCCTCTCCACTGCCTGTATTTGGTTATGTACTATCAATCAAGCATTTTCTTAAGTGTACAGTGCTTATTACGTGTTCTGCTGAAGTACTTGAACTAAACTCTTTCCTTTGTTGACTTGAGTGAGTTTTGCAAGGTATTCAGCTTTTTCCATTCCTTCTAAATTAATTGGTTCTGGCGCTATGGGATGGAGAATGATTAGCTTAATGATTATATGGTAAGTATCATGTTAAAAAATATGGAGAATAGCAATTGCATCTACTTTCATCCACTTTGAAGTTAGTGTGGGCATTTTGCAAAGTTTTTGCTATTTATTTTTTTTCTCCTTCCACAGCTATTTATTATCCCCCCTCTATTTCACATTATTTACTCTACTAACAGCTGTGTCAGTAGAATGTGAAAATGTAATAGCTTCTTTGGCATCTGTTTGCAAAACATGTTTTCAATTGGTTGAAATAAAATATTTTGCTTTCATTTTGGGACATCTGAAGAACAGGTTTTGCTGCTGACTTCTGTAACTAGTTCTGAGCAGCACTAGAAGTTGTAGTGTGAGAGCATCCTTGCTAAGCAAGGTAATTTTGTAAGTGAAGCATATCTAGATCCCCAAGATGTCCTGGTTCATTCACATTTGCATAGACTTATTGGGGGAACAAATTTCCATTTTCCCTTTTGCTTAGCTTAGTAGTAGTAGTACTTAATAGTAGTTACTGTTTTGGAAACCATCTCTTTGATGGGATTTTGGGTCAAGATGTATACCACTGATAAACAAGTTAAGGTCCTTGCTCTCCAAGTATTTTCAAGGGGGGCTGCCCAACCAACCTTCTTTGCCAAAGTTAGAAATGCTCAACACTTTGGAGTGCTAAACTCTCCTACTGCCTGTTTTTGTCTCTTTTCCTATGACCCTAAAATTTTGAGGTACCATAGCTCCAGCTTTTGGAGATACACAGCAAGGTCTGCCTCAGCTTTTACCTCACTCTGGGCCTTTCTGAGGTAATTCTACAGCCTGGTGAGCTTTCTCTCACAGCAAGCTCGAGCTATAGGACTGCTGCTTAGAATCTGCTGAAATAAGGAAAGGAGTGAAGTTGTTCCTGCACTGTTTGATGGAGATTGTGTTTGTTGCAGGTCATGTTTGGGAAGCATTTACTGGCTCGTGTACTCTGCCTCATCGTGCTCCCACTTGCCCTCTACACGGCTATCTTTGCTGTTCATTTTGCAGTGTTAAATAGAAGGTATTTCACAATGTTTTCTCCAGCAGCATTACTTGTCTTTGCTTTGAACTAAGGCTACTGGTTATATAGTACTCCACTTTCAGTGTCAGAAGCACAGCCACAAGCCGTGTCTTTGTTTAATTCCCTTCCCCAACTCTCTGGCCAAGCTGGCAGTGAAATTGAATTTGAGCTTGAGACTTTCTGAAATGCCAAGCAAGTAACCTAACCAAACTTCCTATCTCATTTTTTCCTCTTCTCTTTCTGGGACCTGAAAATGTCTCAACTCCATTCTTTGTCTTTTTATAATTTTTTTTTTTTTAAAAAAAAAAGGCATTGCATTCCTGAAAAATGGTTGTGATTAAAAAGAGTCTTAGTGTGCCTGAAGGGAGGGCTCTTTCCTGAGTGCTTGCAACCAAGGGATGCTTTTTACAAGGAAAGAGCTAGTAAAATGGCCAAGTAATGTGTTCCATATGCCAGCATTAAAAAATGGGGAGAATAAGAATTTCACTGTAGAAAAAGAATAGAAAAAGAAATCTGTTATTTTTCAGTTAAAGTTGACTGATCTTACCACTAACCTCTTAGCAGAAGTAAGACTACAGGTACCACAGAGAAAGGCTTTGTTATATCTGTCCTGACAGTGGGTCAGTTTATTTGTTGTAAGAACACCTGCAAAGACAGTTCTGATGCTTTGTGCAGTGCCAGCATGTACATTTTTGTGACCTCAAGCCCTTGCAGCCCTGGACAATTTTCTGCAAGACTGTCTCTGTCTGCTGTGATTCACAACATTAGAGAACTGTGCCTCTTAAGGGAACTGCACCCGCTTTTCTTCAGATTCCCAGTCTGGTTTTATAGTTTTTCTTCTGTAAAAACAATGGTAATTCATGACAGAGGTTTGTGTGCTGTTTAGTGAGACTTTGAATTGTCATATTCTTTGCTCTCTTTTGTAGTGGTCCTGGGGATGGTTTCTTCAGTTCAGCATTTCAATCCCAGCTGATTGGGAACAATCTTCATAATGTCTCTGTGCCAGAGCGTGAGTGTCCAAATGAATAAAGCACTCTGAATGTTGTCAGTGTACATGAGAACTTTAATAAAAACAGTGTCCTTGTGACTCAGTGAAGGGCAGTGTGAATTATGCCTTCCATGGTCAAGGCCAGATCTTCCTCTGTGCAGTTTTATGTATTGACAGAAAGAAAAAGGCTGAAAATAGCACCATGTTCAGTGCATGGTCACTAGCTGTTTCATCATTTTCCATCTAGAGGGAAAGATGCCATTTTGAGGGGTTTGACTTGTGTGCATGCATCTTATCATTCTTTGGTTCTATATTGCTTGATACAACAAAAAGATGTTTTTCATGTTCACCTTAGATTTGTAGATGTTCAGATGTGGGATTTGTTTCCTAAATATGTGTAAATGGAAACTATCAACTTTTGTGACAGTGTGCCACTGGTCCAGCTGTGTTGTACTCAGAATGCATCTGAATTTAGCAAAAAGAAGTCTCTGTGGTTGTTCCCTAATCCTCAGGTTGGCTAGGGACTACTGAGGCTTTAAAATGGTTTAGCTTTCTGATTACTTCAGCTTTTTTCTGGCTGCTCCCTGCTCCAGAGCTGTCACTGGAGGAGCATCAGGTCTGTTCTCCAAGACTGAGTTTTCCCACTTGCACTGGGGGGTTAGGAAGGAGGATGTCTTGAGCCAGTGTATCAGCTCTGCTATCCAGTAGCTGAGCTTGCCTCCCTTCCCTCTTGTATTGCGGTAGGGGTCAGCAGTATTTTGACTCTATACTCTTAGGGAAAGCTATCTCAAAAGTCTCATTATGAAATTGAACACAAAGGAACGCCTTACCACGTCTGTTTATGTTAAAACTTAGTGGGAGAGTTTTAAGCGTTTCAGCCAAATGTTATATAACAGTTTCACTGCTTAGGGATGGGAGATAAGTTTGCAATGAGCACTGTGGAGTAATGTGTCAAACAGGAAAAAAACTTCCATCAAAAACAATGGGGAATGCATGCCTAATCAAGCACTGTAGACTAGCTGGGGGAGATACAGGAGATGCCTGACATCTTTTTTCCTCCTTTCTCACGCAGATTTGGCATATGGGTCTGTGGTGACGATGAAGAACCTTCGGATGGCAGGGGGATACCTTCACTCCCACTGGCACCTCTATCCTGAGGGCATTGGGGCTCGCCAGCAGCAGGTTGGTGTGCTGTGGTAGTACTGCCTGTGACTACAGCCACTGACTTACTCTTTTTGCATTTAGCATTAGGGGCCAAACTGCTGGGAGCTACATGTTTACTCAGCATCTGTTATCCTCAGTGCCACAGCTATGCACTTGGCTTGGAGCTCTGACTAAAAAGGAGGCTTGAAGAGAGCCTACCACACTGCATCAGAGAGGTGACTTACAGTAACAAGGCTTTTCAAGACTGCTGTCCATAAGTGGAATCCAAGAGGACTTCAGAATAGTCTTCCATAATGAAAGTTACCTCATGGAAGGCTGTAAAACTCTGTTTAAAACAAATACATTATCTTAAAACTTTAGTGGCTGTATATTAAAAAAAGGGAATAGAACTGCTGTATATTATTTTTACTCCAGCCACTGGCCTCTATGACCTTACTTGAATCCCTCTCCTTTGTACCTTTTTTCCTTCATCTGTCACCAAAGAGTTTGTAGTGCTTTGCTCATTAAATTAGATACTGTACATTTGTAAGCTAATGTAGCCATATGGAAACCATCTGAACTAAGGGCTTCTCATTAAATGATTAAGCAATAAGTGAAAGTAGAAATCAGAAATCGTGTAACTATCTCTAATTAAGAAGTACAAACATTAAGTGGAATTCTTAATTTTTGTTCATCATCATCAAGCTTCACAAATCATTGCCGCTTCTGCACTTCTACCAAGATGCATTCTGCAGTTTGATTATTGGTGTCTAAAAATTGTTCTGAGATCCTTGAAAGAAAGTTGCCAGAGAAACACAAGTGTTTGGTTTTTAACTCCCTGCTGTCTCTATGGCTAGGAGGAAGTTTTCAGAAGTAAAAACTTTGTCTTGATCTTTTTTTCCTGCTGCTTGTCACAATCAGAATTTCTAATACTCTAGCATGACATTAATGTTTATTACTGTGTATGGAAATGCCATGCTAAACTGCTTTAAGCATAGGCAAAATTAGAGTGCAGATCATGCTTTATGACACTAAAAGCAGGGAAAGGCAATTTGGAGAGGACACTAATGGGAGTTCCTTGTGGAAAGTGGGAAGGGGTGGAGATTTCCTCCCTGTGCTCCCTGCCCTGGTGGTAGGACAACAGTAGGTTTCTAGGGTAGTTTCAGGGCTCTGGAGAGGGGAAGGGAATGAAGAACTTAGAGAAGATTTAGAGAGGAAAAAGTGATCTCTCTGCTTCCATTTTCCCCTCCTCTCCTGATGGCTTGACCTCAAGGTATGAGGGTCTACCTCCAGCTCTCCCTTCCCCATCGTCACACAGTCCTCCGTGAGGCACAGGTGGGGCACTGGGCTAGGGTTCTGCAGAGCAGGGCTTGCTGCTCTGTAAGGGGAAGGTGGGCAGAGGGAGTACAGTTCCACGTGCTCTGGGGAGTAGCAGCCTGGATTAAGATGGTCTTTGTGTCCATGGCAGCAGTAGATGCTCTCTGTGAGGCTGAGCAGGCTGGCAAGGGTTAGCTGTCTACCATGTGTGGCTGTAATGGGTGATTCCTGGATCCTTACCTTGCCTGGATCTTTTGGCAGATACTATGGATGTCACAGTCAGCCTGTTGTCATAAATCTCAACTGTCTGTAAAGCCAGTGCAGCTTCTTATCTCCTGGTTCAGATAGTGGTCAGAGATTATTCAAGAGTTCTAGTTTGGATATCCTGTTGTTGTAGAAGGAGCTTCTGAAACAGGGTGAGAGGAGGTCAGACTGTGTTTGGAGGCTGTTGGTGCATGTGAACTGCCACAAAGTGCTTCTGAGTACAGGCTATACACTAGGTAAGAGGTGTCATCTAGGTTAAGGAGCAGCCCTTAACAGGTTTCCTGGAGGGCACTGTCATAAAGGTAATCCCAGGATTTCTGTGTGGTTGGTTTATTCATCTGGGGCTTTGATTTGCTGTTGGATGTGTGACTGCTATCAACAGCCTTTTTCTTGTTAAGTAAAATAATTAATCCTGTCATTTCAGGTCACTGCCTACTTACATAAAGACTTGAATAACCTGTGGATCATAAAGAAACATGATTCAGATACAGGTAACAAATACAAGTAAAGTGCCTTTTATAACTGCTGCTTCTGTTTTTCACATAAATATTCTGAGTTCTCTCCAGTGTGGAGCATCCTTCATGGATATGAGGAGGAGAAGAAGAAGAAGAAGAAGAAGAGGAAGCTGTCTCCATCTTGATTTACACTGTGTGTGTCTACTGTGTTTTGGTTCCTCTCCAGATTGTACAGCTGAAGTAAATAAGCTTTTCTTAGCTGAAGGTTGCATTGACAATTTTTCAGCTGTGTAAGGCTGCAAATAACAGCAGAGAGGAAATTTGTCTGAACTGAGTTAATATTTTTTGCAATCTGTTATTGTGGCTATGAGTCTTGGGAAAGCTGGGTCCTGTTACGGTCTGGTACATTGTGTTTGACAGATTTTTGTGGATGATTGCTTGGGACAAGATAAGAGTACTGAATGTGATGATACACGGTTTGTACAGAAAGCTGTTGGTTTAGATTATGTTGTGTATGTAGCTGAGGCATGCTTGGTCTGGTAGTTTCTTTTTTTTAAATGCTGCATGTGTTTATAAAAATTAGCAAGAACTGTCTAAACAGCAAAATATGTAAATATAGATACATAAGAAAAACTATAGTCAGTGTTGCAAGAGTCTTTTATAGTTCACATTCTTTGGAGTTGCTCTTAGGGTTAAGAGTCTAGAATAAGGTTTTACCCAGGTTTAGGGGTAATATAACTTTGCTTTATTATCTGCTTGAGGCATGAGCATCAGCAAGAAACTTTCTAAAGGCCTGGTAAGTTTGTCAGTGCACTGATATGATTAGTTTGTCTTTCTTCAGCAGATCTGTCTGACCCCTCAAGCCCTGTGGAGTTTGTGAGGCACGGAGATATTATTCGTCTGGAACATAAAGAGTAAGGATGATTTCTGGGATTCAAAGAGATTGTGTAATTAAATAGAGTTGATGGGAGACTTGTCCTGCTAAGAGACTGTGGTTAGACGAGCACAAGCAGGCTGTGTGACAGAGGTATCTGTATATCTGAGTTGTGACAGAGGTATCTGTATATCTGAGTTTCCAGTGTGAGGTTTGTAGGTTTTTTCTTCTATGGTTTATGTTTTGAAAAGTGCCTATTAAATGAGAAACTTTTAAGACAACCACAGAACTTTATTAGAACTACCCACATAAGCAGCAGGGAGATTTGTTCAGTTGTGTGAAGTGCAGTAATCAGAGTAACTCTTCCAGAGAAGCAGTTTCAAAACCCGCATTCTGTTGCCTGTCTCCATGATGAATTTTCTAGACAAATAGAATATAGGGGTTTTTTGTCAGTGTACTGCAAGTATCCTGTTCCTATGTTCATAGGCAGTATCCACCCACTGAAGTTCTCAACAGCACTGAGATCATAGAAGTTAAACACTTGGAATGAGAATGGAAGCTGATCCCTTCCCTTTCTGCAGGGAATACCTAAGTGGAAGCAGGGGAACCATAGTGACTTGATATTTAGTCTTTGTCTCATCTAATGTCAGTGTGCCAAAATGCTCTGTGCTTTCACAGCTTTGATTTCTCAACAGAACCTCTAAACTTGTGAGCCAGGAAATCATATTGTATTGCATTCAGTATAACGTATGCACAAATCATTGTTTAGATTTCCAAAATAATTATAAGACTTATTTTTTTAAACTTTTTATTTGGGAGTTTACTATCAAATATATGGTAACAAGGATGATAAAATCTTGATTAGGCAAAATGGGCTAAGTCCTGATGAGGTCTCTGTCCTGGGAGTGAATTGGCAGTGCTGGGGAAGGATCTGGCGTGTGGCGTGTCCTGCGGCACAGCGGTGTCCCTGCCGATGTGGCCGGGTGGCAGCAGTGTGCTGCTGTCCCAGCACTTTTGGCAAGGACTGACAGTCTGTGGCCATGTTTCTCTGGTTCCCTCAGTTGGCAGACCCTGCCAGAGTGGGAGGCTCTTTGTCTGCACTGTGCTGGTGCTAAATGGTGGCTACTGATTTCCCCTTAAGTGGTACAGACTTTCTCCGCGAAAACAAAACTGGTAATCACAAAAGGCTGGGATCTTGCTTTTCTTCTTACACGACAGGTCTCTTTGTCACACTTTTAATTAAAAAAAACAAACCAGAGCAAACAGAAACAAATCTCTTTTCCTTTTAGAGGTGGAAGATTGTAGTTTGAGGGTTGGGTTTATTCATGCTGTCATCTTTTTCTGTCACTACCCAGTGGCGTAAGTTCAGAGTCACATGCTGGGAAGTGACAGTTTCACTCCATGTCTCCCATCCCGTTAAGGCTGCATCCTGCTGTGCCCTCAGCTGGAATTCAGTGGTTAGAGTACTGGCAGATCTCTGAATGGCTCAAACCAATGTTTTTATCACAAATTGACAAGGTTCAAAGGTTTGACTTTCAATTTCATTTCAGAACTTCTAGAAATCTGCACAGTCACCAGCATGAGGCTCCCCTGACAAGGAAGCATTTTCAGGTCACTGGCTATGGAATAGTAAGTGAAGGCAAGATAAAACAAAAGCTTCTTCTTTGGGAAGAGTTCATACCTTGGCAAGGGAATTCATTGTTGTTTTTTTTAGTTTGTTAGCTAGGATGATAGATGAACATCTGCCATCCTCAAGGAAAAAACTGATGTAGTATGAAATGCCTTATCTCATATTTAAGGTCTATTTAATGTGAACAGAGATTAAAAAATAATTTAAACTTTTACTGTCAGTCTTGGCAGCATTCAACTCCAGAAATGACAAACTGAGCAACCTTGAAGTTGCTCTGACAAGTATTATTTTATGTATTTGGCCTTGTCACATAGACAAGTGTTTTTTTAACAGAATGATGACAGAACTTTGAATCACAAAGATGAAATATGCTTTGAGGGATGAATTTCCAAATGCAAAAATATGTTGCCTAAACCCCTTTTATGAAGCAGCCAAGTTGCCCTGTTTATGCTGTAACTCTGAGCTACAGTCAAGAATGAATTGAAAGCAAACAAAATTAAGATTGGCAAGATAGAGATGTATTTGCGAGTGGTTGCTTATGTCTAGAATGATGTCTTCCTGATGGGGAATCTCTTCTGTGAAGTTTGAGTGAGGCTGGTCTGGGCTAGATTTTTAGCTTTGCACCCAATAGAGTTTCAGAATTTCCTATTTGCAGTGTTTCAGGTCTGTGTGTCTTCTTGTTTGGGCATTCTTTTGTTCTGCTTCTCTATTTTTATAATTCTTTTCTCCAATGCTATGTTTGCATGATAGAATGGAACAGGAGACTCCAATGATTTTTGGCGGATTGAAGTGGTAGGCAGAAAAACCGGGAAGCTCATCAAAGTCCTGCGGAGTCAGGTCCGGCTAACCCATGTGGCCACAGGGTGCATACTGGGATCTTCTGGAAAGACTCTGCCAAAATGGTAAATAGTTTGTAGTCCCTGTCCACCCCTGCGGGGCCTGGAGCTGACATGTTTCTGTACTCAGTGGTACTTTTAGCATAAGTAAGAATTAAGTTTCTTTCATTTTTTTAAAAGAATAAAAATACAGCTAACAGGTATTGAAAATATGACCAGAGGGGAAGATCTGGGTTGGGGTTATGCAGTCTGTTACAGTGAAGGTATACAGCTCTGAAAAATAATATCCCTTACTAAGAGATGCAAAAGTGGCATGGACATAGATCTTGTCATCTGGTAAGGCCAGGAGGGGATGACAGATGTATCATTTAATGTGTTATTTATCCTTGGGGTTTGCAGAAATCATTGGAAACTGGGGCAGTTCATGGTGTTCTGTACCATAATCTTCAAAATTACTTTCTATTGGTATTAATCTAGCTTGTGCTTAGAAGACCTTTGCCATTTTTGCATGCAGCATCTGAAGCAAGGCAGTGGTTACAAGCTGCTGTTCACAGGGGTGAATGTGTTTTATATGTCCTTGAATTATACATCTCCATCTTTCAAATGAGGTGTATGCAGAGACATCCAGGCTGATGCCAAGCAAGCTGCCCTGTCTGTAAAGCTGCACCATGTGGGATGCTGACACAGATCCTGAGGCAGGGGCTGTGCGCTCATGTTGCTGCTGTTTCCAGTGCTGACTTCCTTTCTGCTCCTCTAGGTTTCCCTTCACTGTGTTGTGGTAAAACCAACTTCTAAGGAATCCTGTGGATTCTGAATCACAGAGCAGACAACTGCCTGGCCAGGAGTACATGTGCCACTTAGATGTCACCATAAAACTGGGCTCATGGGTACATAATATGTTCAGTTAAAAAAAAAATCAATGTCCATCAAGAGCATTCAAAAAACGTTGTAAATTGGGATGTTTTTTTCCTCACTAAGAATTTATTATGTGAATGGAAATTACTGCCACAAAATATTGATGATAGTAACAGCTGAGGGGAAAGAATATTTGTTAACTGCAAATAAGGATGGTTAGAGTATATTGGGTTTTTATATTTTTTTATTTAGTGGGTAGTAATCACTATCCTTCAGAGAATTTAATAGTAATTATTTAATGAATTACTTAATTAGTGAGATTTACTAAGTGGTGATTGATAGAAATTTCCCTATAAATCTGTCATATTATTGCCAGATTTGATGCACTTTCTCCCAATGTCTTTGATGTCACCCACTAGACATAGGGTGACAGACTAAAGAACAATTATTAGTATCCTCTAAGGTAGTTGTTCTGTTTCTGTAATACAGTTCTTGTAGATATGGATTGAGTTAAATTGATGATGGTGATTTTCTTTGCAAGGACTATAAGGGTTGAATTAGAAGTAGTTTCTAGTTGGCAAAGTGCATAATTTCAAAAATCCCACATACCCACCTAGGGCTTTTTAAGTGAGAAAGTGAGAAATGTGATTCAACTATTCCATAGAGTTCCGATGTCAACTGCCTTGCAGATTGTTTTGGTTTCTACATGTTCTTATAGCACATAAGAATGCAACTGCTGAAGCATTATGGAGAAGTATAAAACTAAATGGGGAAAAACAAAACAAGAAATGAAAATATTGAGTGTTCCTGTGGGGTGGTGGTGAATTGTTCCGCTGATCCTCAGGGGCTGGGAACAAGTAGAAGTCACCTGCACACCTTACCTGAAGGAGACACCCAATTCCCTCTGGAACTTTGAAGATCATATTAACCCTAAATGTAAGTAACTGATTTCCTTTTCAATTGAGAGTGCATCTTGGCTTGCTGTTAAATGAAGGGATGAGCTATTAGATAGCAGTAACTGGCATTCTGTGTTTGAAATGTATGTGTTCTTTCTCAGCTGAAGTGCAAACTTGCTGAACCTGAGTATGTGCAGGGATGCAGAGCTCTTTTCTATTTCACTGTTTGTACTGGAAGTTGATGATAATGCTTGAAGTCTAGTGGAAGTATAAAGACTTTAATGCATTTTGAGATTTTAATGTGTAACACAAGTGTGAAGCACTCCAGTACAGGCTGTTACTTCTAACATTGTTTAATTGGGAATTGTTGTCATTGATATGAGTATGTTATATATATTTCAATGATTTTTTAAAAAAGCTTGGATCCAGTCTGTTCTGGTGTATTTTTTTCCTTCTTCTACTGGTGGTGTGCTAAATGATGACATTGTAGTACCATCAAGAAATGAGTAGTGTGTGACAGAGATCTAAGTTTGCCAGTAATGACAGATGGGCCCTGCAGCCTCATCCAGGAGTTACATATGTTTCACAGGCTCATCTGGCCTGGTTTGGTCAAGACAATTTTCATTCCATGAATTTCAGGTGACTGGGCTGAGTTCTGAGTTAATAAAATACTTACTGTTCTTCCTCCTGTGGGAGCAACTGTATGCAAACCAAAAAAGAGAAATTCTGGTCTGTTGATTTAGTAGAATTTTCTCTTCTGTTGTAATGTATTTTACATTCCCATACTTATAGACAACAGCCTGTGAAGAGTATGTCTCTCATTTCAGCCAGAAATAAAAATCTATTTATTTAATGGACTTTTATATACTTCTAGGGCTCCTGGAAGTAAAGGAGGAAATTTAGAAGTACAACAGTTGTAAAGTTCACTGGGGGATACTTTTGAGTGCAAGCCACTGTGTTAAGAGTATGAATGAATTGCACAGAGAATTAAAAGAGGTTCTGGAAGCAGATTTGTTGTAGGAGGAGAGAGTTTAGTTTATTATGAAAAAGGCAAATAAAAGTAAACCATACAAACTTCTAATCTATTTTTCTCTCTTTTTTTTTTAAAGTGCCCAATATCAGCCTGGATGTTTTGAAGCCTTCTTTTGCAGAAATTCTGTTAGAATCCCACATGGTTATGATCCGGGTAGGATATCATTGATTCCAGATTATCATTTCCTTCCTCCTCTCTCTTGCATTTCAAAAAGAAATAGCACTTTTTGAGAGATCTGGGTGATGGCTGCAAGCTAGGGCAGAATTTGCATGCCCAAGCAACCTACTTGAATTTATACTTAGAAAAAAGGATGGTCTTGGAGCTATATCTTCCAAGTCCATGTTTGGAATCCTTGGGCTTCGTGCCTGGCTCTGCTGTTGGTGTGATCTAGCTACAGCCTAGTTATGTAATGTTTTCCCTACCTTCCTGTAGGGCTTTAAAGGAAAATTAGTATTTGAGAGACAGGAGGATATTACTATGGTCGAAATCAGGAAAATCTGCTAAACAGACATTTAAAAAGCCAGTAAATGTTTGGATTGAAAATGGAAAACTTCTGATTTTTTCCAAGTTCATCAAGGAGCTGTGATTTCTGATTTCCTTTTAATCTCTGAATATATATATTTTTTTAAAAACGCAGATTTTATATTTGCAAGGTGGACTGTCCTTGCAGTCTTTTCTTTATACTCTTGGCCACAGCCCTTCTGCTTCCAGCTCCTCAGTCCTTCTTCTGAAGAATGAGAAGTTAATATTTTGAGAAAGAAGTCTATGGTTTTCTTTACTACTGTTTGCGAAGCTCTTCTCAGATTGTAGAGAAAAAAGTAGTCAAGCACATTATTGTTATTAAAGTGTTTGTAAAGTGTTTTTGTAAAGTGTTTCCATGGCAATCAGTGATAATGCTGTCTCAGGTAAGGAAGCACCTGCATGAGTTTCCATGGAAATAATCTTTGAGGCTTTTTTTTCATAGTGGAGGGAAACATGTCACAATACTCTCTTAATGAAAAAGGTCTTGCTTATGCAACGTGTATCCTCAGTGACAGGAAAGCCGGAGGAATGAGAAAATACTGCCTCTTTTGCTACCCAACCATTTTCACTTGCACAGTAGTATTAAAACATTCATAGTCCTAATAGTGACTGTTGTGGAAGATGATGTGTTTATGTAGCTCAAAAAAGAACTTTCACTCAGGAAGGGCATTGATGTGTGTTTGTGTAAACAGACATTTCTGGGCAGATATTGCAGCATAACTGCCTGCTTATTTAAATTTTATGTTGATGTATCTGTAGGGAAACAGCGGCCTCAAACCAAAGGACAATGAAGTTACATCCAAACCTTGGCACTGGCCCATCAACTACCAGGTATACTGATCAATCCATATTCCTTTCTGTTTTCAAGTGCTTTTGCAGTGCCTTTTGAAGCACAGCACCTTGTAATTGCATTGAAGACGTTGTCAGCTTTCTTTTGTAGCACCTGAGATGCATGGATGGGAATTTGTCTCACCTTAGACACTGTGCAAAATATAAACTGGATTGATGAATATCTGTTTTTCTCCCTTCTGATCTCTTTCCTCAGGGACTGCGTTTTTCTGGTGTCAATGAGACGGATTATCGGGTTTATTTGCTTGGAAACCCGGTAAGTTGGAGTGAGAGGTTCCAAGCCATTGTCTATAGCAAATTTTAGCTTAGTCTTGCTTCTGCCAGTTCTCTTCCTTCTCCTTTTGGACTGTCTCCCTTATTGTACTCTTAATGCTTGCATGTCACATGAACACATCCAGCATAAAGTCCCAAATCTTTCTTTTCCTCTTGTGTAGGTGATTTGGTGGCTAAATTTGGTCACTATTGGGTTATATCTTCTGATAACAGTTTGCACTGCGGTGGCACTGAAGAGAGGTGTCCAACTGACATCTGAACTCAAAGGTGAGGTCAGTCTTCCTTTTCATAAATGCCTTTTGCAGGAACCTTAAAAGTGTGTGGATGGCAGGACTTTGTGTCTTAAGGGTGGGAAACCACTGAACTTGGATTATCAAGCACTGTCCACAGGGAAAAGAGTGTGAACTTCATAGCTGTAGTTTAATAGTGAACACCACAGATCTTCTACAAAAATACTGCATGGCTACCTACATTGGCTGCAAGGGATACAGGCCAATTAATCAATGCCCTGCTATCAAACTCTGCCTGTGCTCTGTACTCAGTAGTTTGAATTAAGACAAGAAGTGTCTTCTGATATTTATGCAAAGCAAATGACAAATGCAAGAGATAAAATGATCCTTTATTATGTCAATTGCCAAGGTTTTGGAGCTTTTCACAAACCCTAATTAGTCATACTTTCACCATTCCTGTTTACATCAATGGTTGCTTCATTTTGTAGATCTCCTTATGCAAAATCAGCTCTAAAATGTGATGGGAAACTACTCAATTATACAATAAGTTATTGGCTAAGCTGTATACAGACACCAGAGCTTAGTCCTTTCCCCATGCTCTGAAAGCTAAGCACCACTTCTTTCCAGGAAGGGCTGACAAAATGATCATCTGGGTGGTTCTCATTGCAGAAACAATGAAAATCATCAGAAACCAGAAACACCTGATTAGTCTGATGCACATCTGGAGAAACTGCACGTTTGGTCCCAGCATAGAGCATGGTTAGCCTTCTGCCATGCCTTGAGACTTAGGTTTTTGTATATCTTTTCAGATAACTGTTCTTCTGAAGAGTGCTTGTAAGTTAATAAAGAATGCAGCTAGGATGTTGCAGAGGCTTGAAGCAATTCCAGACCAATGACTTCCTGCAAAGATCATTCCTGTTGAGTTTACTTAGTGTGTTAAGGTTGAAATAAACAGGAATTGTAGCTGAGTTTTTCTCTGCTGAGGTCTGTGTGTTTGTGTTCCAGAACTGTCCAGAGTTGTGCTACGTGCTGGAGGGCAGATCACACTGGGCTGGCTCCTTCATTACCTCCCTTTTTTTATGATGGGACGAGTTCTCTACTTCCACCACTACTTTCCTGCTATGCTGTTTTCCAGCATGTTAACAGGTAAATACTAGTCTTGGAGAAGACAAGGTAGGGAAAAAGGTGATATTGTGTTAAATTGAATATTTTTCACCCTAAAAAGTTCAGTATTTTTATACACTTTGTTTGCTTGTGCAGAGTGCTTGAAAGCATTGACTTCCTCAAAAAGTTTTTCACAAAGCAGCTTGCAGTTGCAGACTGCAATTTTTTGTTTGTCTATTTGGTTTTGGTTTTTTGGTGGTGGTTGGTTGGTTGGTTGTTTTTTTTAAATCACCCTGAAGAGGCAGTCATGTCTAGTGCTTAGAGCATTTAAATTTAGAGATGGGATTCCTGACCTCTGCTATTTCACTGTTCTTACATATTCTTGTATATAAGATACTTCCCTCTTGGTTTACTGCCAACACTTATAAACTTGTCTGTTTATAATTTGGCCTTGGTAGTTTTTCCTGTGATTTTATACCGGCTTCATTTGCATCTGGGGCCCAGATGCAAATGGGAAGGTAGGACAAAACAACCTTTGCTGATACAAAACAATCTCTATGGTTCTGAAGGTTACCAAGGTATATTAATTTAAAAATTGACATGGTCTTTTGGTGTTAACAGAGTTTCATCAGCCTAGCAGCTTTGTTCTTCTGACTTTTACCTCTTCCTTCTCCTAGGAATCACCTGGGATGCACTACTGAAGTTCTGTGCTGGGCTCTTGTCACCCAGCACTACAGCTAGAAGGGTATATGGAGGTGGATTCCTCGCCCTGGTTCTGCTCATCCTGTACAGGTGAGTGCTAAAAGCTGAACTTTACATGGATGGAATGTGTGACCATTGCCATCTCGGTAGAAACTTGGCTGCCTGTTAATTATCCTTAGCCTTTGTTCCCTTTTCTCTGCTGAATTTGTTAAGACATCCTCAAGCCCAGTCCTAAACCTTCAAATTTGATTAGATTTAGCATCCGTGTCCCAGTAATGCATTACAGAACATCTTTGTTCCATTGGAGGGAATCTTTCTTTTGTTGAAGCACACAGTGTGAACACTGTTCTCCTCCAAACCCTCCATTCAGTGGTTTGTGGTTCTAAATCCAATGATGGTGACATATACTTCAAATATGGGCAAATTTTTCATTATTGTAGGTTTTATCATATTCTTAGAGTAAATACCACATGTGATAAGACTGTGCTATGTATATATTTGGTTCAGCAGAGATGAGAGGGCTCCCAGTAGAGCTTAGAACAGCCCAAAGACCAAAGTCCCATAGGCTGCGAACTTCTTGAGACAGAAAACTGTGTTGTGTTTGATGGATATTCGGTTTCTTTCCACAGCTTCTACCTCTTCCATCCACTGTCCTATGGGATGATAGGACCCATGGCCTCCAACCCTAGCAGCCCCATGGCAGGGCTTCGGTGGATGGACTCCTGGGAATTCTAGAGCAAAGGAAGCCTGGGAACAATGGATCAGAAACATGTCAGATCTGCTGCATGTCAGGCTGATTCTGGTGCTTTGAAGACGTGACTATAAAACGCCCTCTCTGGAGAGCTCCGGGTATAGTAACCCTGTTGCTTTGGCATTCGTTTGCACTGCCTGCATTGGAAGATGCAGAGGATGAGAAAGTCCCCTTAAATTAAAAGACTCATGTCCTGAATCCTTAGGTTATATTAATGGACAACTGGCTGCCTAAATGCCAATTCCTTGAAGCAGTATATGTCAGTCAAACAGCAGTGGCATTCCAGCAGCCAGAGCAGTACCAGTTGGAGGCTGTCCTGTGGTTGCATGTACACTCTGTCTCACTGTATTAGGAACAGTGATAGTGACAATACAGACTCTCTACTTCGTTGCAGAGAGAGCTCTTTTTATTCTTACAGATCTTCTTTTATAGGTGGTTCTGAGAAGGTCTGGAAAGGTATAGCTTTCATTGGTTATCAAACCAACACATCACCATCATTGGACAGTTAGGAACAACACCCTTTGAACATTTTTTGCAAGTAACAAGGAGACAAACAGCACCTGAAAAGGTTGGATTCCTCCTTATGATTTCCCAGGCCAGAGTGAGAAAGTTGTGTACTTGACTTTCCTGCAGGCTCAAGCTAGTGCCTGAAGCCTAAAAATCTCTTATTTGACCACTGTCACTTCCCACACACTTCGTGTGTGTGTCTTCCTTCTTGTAATCTAAGCATCACTACAGTTTGAAGCACTACAGGACTCAGTAACCTTTCTTATGGTGAGGTTTTTGAAAACTTAATGTTAGTATCTGGGGACCTTCATTCTACCTGCTTTGTCTATCTGAAGGTTTTTTTTTCTTCTGACCCTGGATTTTTAAAATTTGACTGAAAGGGTCTGTTTGAAATCTCCTGAGCCATTGTGCCTTGCCTGTCTCCCAGGCCCTCTGCAGAGATGGAAATTGTTTATTCCTATATACTGCCTTGCTTTCTGGTCACCTTTAATCGTTTCTACAACTCACCTAGCAGGCCTGTTTTCAGGGCCAGACTGTTCCAGCTGAGCTCTTTGTAGCTTCTTTCAGTTCTGTTTGAAGGTGCCAAGGAAATTACAGTAGAAATGGCAGGTGATTTATTTTCAGCCCCAGTATGTTGTGGAGATCAGCATGGGAATGTACTAGAGACTGTAATGATAACTTGGAAATCTTACAGACAGCTGTCATTCAGCTTTTGTTCCCAGCTATTTCAGTGCCAGTGCCTGTGCTTTTAGGGGAAGACTTCATCTCAACGCATGTGGCATCTGCAAAACTGGCTGCTGGTGCCAAAGTACCTGCTCAGTTGTATGGAACACTGGGGCTTAGTGTTCCCATATTGAACAAGTTCCTTCTCTAGACTGCTGAACATCAAATTACAAGGAAGTGTGAGGCCAGGCAAAAATTCTTTGTCTGTGATGTGTCAAGAACCATTGGATGTTGAATTCACCCCTTCGAAGAAAGCAGAGCTTGATTCACCAGGTGCCCTTGTCCTGTGTTAGGTCTATCTTTGTCTATGTTTCTTTTTTTCCATTTCCTGCTCTTCATCCAGTGCCGATTTCTTGTCACAGTTCAAATTGCTACCTTGTAGCATCCAACATGAATGACAGATCACAGCTGTGTTCCTGTCTCAAGAAGTAATATTTGAAAAACTCTTTTATGTATGTTTCAATGAACTTATGCCTTTCATTTCAGAATTCTTGCTTTGCTTCACAGCCTTGCATCAAAATTACAGATGGAGGGATAGTAGCTGGGTGGGTGTGTCTGCCTTTAAACATGGACTGTGCATTTATTTCTCTTACCAAATCTTGGATTCCAATCCAAAATCTTGTTTCCTACCACACAGAAGGGCTGCATTAGCATAGTTGTTCTGTGGAGGGGACTAGACTCCAGTCAGACTTGCTTTGGTTCCCCTTTAGTAGAGAACCATAGCATTGTTCATTATGGCAGCTTGCTATGTAAGGCTCTGGCTTGGTATGTCACATGTCTCCAGAAACAGACTTCTGTAGATACTGGCTCAGGTGGGATGGACCTGTGCTTTTGATTCTAAAGGTTTTGAGTTGATCCCCTGCTGCTTATACATGGTGGGAAGTCGTTGCAATAAGTAGCTGCTGGGTTTGATGATTCTTTTCCACTTGTTATTGCAGGAAGTGCTCCTACCTGCATGAGCCAGGGGTTTACAGAGGTTATGCATAGACAAGAAGGATGTGGGGAAAGACTGAAAACTTCTTCAGAACCTGCCAGATCTGACAGCAGCAGCAAATTGTTAACTGCTGGTTATGTGGAAGGCAGACAGTGCAGTGCTGCCTTGTAACAGTGTGATCCAGCATCAACTCTCAGTGAGATCACTGACATAATACATTGCTAAGCCCAATATGAGCTTTCCCTAAGGTAGTCCCATTGTCACGGGGAGGATTTACCAGAAGAGCTGGCAGAAGCTGTGATTTAAAGTGCAGTTTTTTCCAGCACATAAATAGACACTTCCCTTTAGCATTAACAACAAAAAGAAAATCTAAGAAACTTGCGTTTTGGAATGACTGTTTCTAACACCCTTTATTTATCATATTAAACCTTGAGAATGCAAAAGTTGAGTCAGTAACCGTGGTTTCTTCAGTTATTATGAAGGGGTCAGTTTTGTAGGAGTTGCCTGAGGAAGATGAACCACTGTGTTCCTTGGTTAGGATCCCTCCATGCTTTATTACTAATAATCTTTTGCATGTGGATTGGCAGCTGAGTGCTGAAGATGGCAAGTTTAATGCTCCTATCCCACCTTCCTATGCACAAGTCCAACTTCTGTTTCAACACAGACAAAAGGTTTATTTTTCTTTAGGACTGTCACTTCAGAAATTCTCTTGAGAGCATTTGATTGACATTGAGACAATTTCTTAGGTTTTGTGTGCTGGTAAGGAGGGTGGAGGTATACAATGAAAAAAATTCTAGCTGTTCCACAAGAGGGAGCAACTTCCAGCAGAATTTTTATTTTTTATCTGGAGTTAAAAGGATTGAAAGGTCTACATTGAAGACTAGAGGGCAGACATTTCCTCTGCACTCTCTGGACTCCAAGGGCTGGGTTTTCAAGTAAGTGTACATTGATGTGGCTCTGTATTCTTACTGGAGAAAAGTATTGAAATATTACTCCAGTTAGAATTTGACCTTCAGTATTTGCTTCTTAAAACAAAACCTGTCATGCCATTGTTGAAACATAATAGTAACTGATATTTTGTGAGGTCAATAAAATACAAAAATTTGGATTCGCTTCCTGATTCTGTCTTGAAATATCTGAGTGGTACAGACATGAGGCAATGGGTGCAAGGCACTCTTTGCTTTTGGGATGGAATTTGGGCTGCTTCAGCTCAGTTTTTCCAGTTGTACTTGTGGAATGAGTTCAGGTTCTTTTTGAGAACTGCTCATTAGTCATATTCTCCAGTCGTGTGGAAAATAGCTAATGGTGCTTTCTGAGGCCAGAAGGTGCTGTTCTCTGGAGCAGCTGCTCTCTTTGAGCCTTGCTTGACAGGGCTCCTTTTATCACTGACAAAGTATTTCATCAAACTGTATCCATAGCTTCAAATCACAAAAAGCTGCAGGCTGCCACGTTCCCTGCTTCAAATTCTTTTTTGTGTGTAAACTCTATTTTCAACTCTTCAGTCTCTGAAGGATAGATAGAGGGCCTTGAGGCTCATCTGGCTTTATCCTAGGCAATCCATCCATCTTAAAAGGCTTCTGCTAACAGTCGCTTCAGGACATCGATACGCACACATCTATTCCAGCAGCAGGGACTGGCCTATTTCCAGGAACTGGACCACTCATGCTATGAGACACAGATGTGACTGTGAGGAGGATTTGAATGGAGATTTCTGTGCCAAGATTGCTCTTGGTCCAGGTGGAGGACTTTGTGTCATCACTGTTTGCCACCATTGTTTGCAGCTCTTTAGTCTGTACAGGGTTTTCTTTTTGCATCTTAATTGGAAAGGTTGATTGATGCACAAAGGGCATTGACAATATGCTTTTTTATATCTTCCTCCTTCCTTCTGGTTCTTGAAGAACACACAAAGTACAGGACATGTCTTTGCTTCCCCTAATTTTTGGGCTATGCATCCATTTCATACAGGTGCCTGAACAAGGGGTAGGACAGGGCATCTTGTAGTAGCCTGAGTAAATGAATACCTGTCAAATGGTCTGAGAGCAAAACCAGAACCTTGTTATGGAAAGGTAAACAAACATGTTACTTGACAGTTCCCTTCTGTTCCTCCTGAATCCTTCAGAGAATTGTTTTTAAGGGATTTGAGAGCAAACCAACTGTTAACGTGGAAACACAAGGCATTTACCTGAAATTCTCCATTACCGTGGTTAGCAGTGTCCCTTCCATGCTGTGACTGAATAACCCTCTGGGTTTTCACTCTGTGCACAAGCACTGTTTCCTCCTCTCAGGATCCTGCTGGCAGTGTGAAAATTCACCTCCTTAGCAGTGCCCTGTGTCTCTGCCAGCTGGGGAATGTAGGTAAGATTTTTATTTCCCCCTTTACAGCAATTGACCACTTGACCCCACACATGGGCAAGTGTGTCATGAAAGGAAAAAAGTGTGGACTGTTAGAACAACATAAGGCTCTTCCCTGTTGGGAAAGGAAGGCTGAGGATAAGACCACCACCTCCATAGCATAGTTTCTTCAGGGCGGGGCTGTTGGCTGCAAGCAGTCAGGACTGAAAATTCTGTTTTCTTTGATGTACTAAGACCTTGGTTGTGTAGTTGGTTGCGAGTTGCTTCACTTTGTAAACTTGTATGCTCTTTACTTGAATATCAAGGGCTATGGTTATCACAAATAATATGTGAGGCGATCACATGTTGGCGTAGATATCACTCCTGCTGAATTTGTAATTGATTCTAAGGCTTTGCCAAGTGAGCCTCCTGTGTTTTACAAGAGACATGGTTTAGAGCCATCTTTGAAGAGCTTGCCCCTGGCTAAGGGTTTGGAGCAATAGTGAGAGAGGTTCTTTGGTAATTCTGTTCTGTATCCTGAACCTTTCCTAGTAATGCTGGGGGGTGTGTGCGTGCATCTGTCTCTGAACTGAATTCCTTTAACTACGGTGCAATTACTGTACCATATGGTGTGGAAGGGAGAATGTTCCCTTGAGCTATAAACGTGTTTTGTACAGGTGATAATGGAAAATGAGGTAGAATTTGGAATTTAATTTTGTAATAAATATCTCTTCTTTGAATCAATCTCTTTGTGTCTAAATTTTGTGGTGGGTTTTTCCCCCTTTCAGTTCTTCCTCACGTACATGCTTTGCATGAACATTAAGTGGACCCATTAGAGAATTTAATCTGGGATAGTGATGGTGTACATCAGCTTTTAGCACACAAGTATTGCTGGACTGCAATTCTAGGAGATCAGGTTTTACTGCAATCCAAACAATGTATTGGTAAGCACAACAGGAAGCAAAACTGGTACATTTGGACAAGAATAAAGTACTGTCTGTGGAAGCAGGTTTATTTCTCCCTGTTAAAGGTGTGGTAAATTGTAAATATGTATAATATTGACAATTTAATATGAAGTTTAATGTGTATTTTCATCAAGCTTCTGATAAGTTACCTATGAACACGTTATTCTACAGGTCAAGCACTTTATTCAGAAACCCAGCATTTTTCTGTAAATCATGCTCAGTCTGTAGTGTTCATAACACCAGACTGGTGGACAGGTTTGTACAAATGAGGCCCTTACTGTGAACTAAATGTGAACATCCATAGTAAAACTGGAGCACTGAAAATCAGGATCTGGCTTTATACGAGGCTGTAGTGAGGGGCTGGGATATGCTTTTGAGTTCAGTGTAATAAGGGGTTGCTTGGGGTGGAAGTAGATGAGGAAAACCAACATAAAGCAACCTTACCTGGGACTACACATTGATGCCCAGATGAGTGCTGGAGGAGAGCCAAGCAGTCTGGACATGTTCCAAGGAGTACTGAAGTACGGCCAGGACAGCTAGAAACTGGACTGTGGCCTGTACAGAGTGATACAATAGGCTTTTAAATGGTTACTGAAAAGCCTGTTGACTCGTATTGCTTTACACAGTGCAAGTTGGTCTTTGGATATTGTCTGATCAGGGCTATTGTTCTGGAAGGGGGGACTGCTGATACCAGAAGCTGTGCTAGAATGTAGGGAGATAACCAAAAAAGAAGGAAGTATTGTTCATAAAATGCTGATAATATCTGAAGTTAAACTTCTCACTGCCCCTAAAGGAAGACTGGCTTCTTTCTGCAGATGAGTGATCTCACATGGGTGAACAGTGGTGACTGATTCCAATTTGCACTTGATTTGAACGTACCAGACTTGTAGGCTTCTAGATTCCAGCCATCACCCTGTTACCTGTTCCTCAACAAGAATGAGGCTTTTTTACAACCTGGTGTTTTAATACAGATTTTGTGCTTTGTCTTAAAGCTGCTTTTTAATCTTCTATTTTCTAACCAAATAGAAATTTCCAATGCAAGTTGCTTCATTTGGCCTTCAATCTTCCATGACTTCCTTTTTATTTTCTTTAGTTTACCCATAAGGTTTCCCAGTCTGTACCGTGTCTTCCAAGATGAGTCTCCCAAGGTCCATATGCTGAAATCATATGGATTTCATCTTCACTACCTACATCACACCTACCACTGCTGCCTGGTTTACATCTGAGGATTGTGGTTGTACACTTTGGAGTTGTTTTCTAATACACCACCACTAACTGTAACTCTGGCCCATGGAATGCATGCTTTGGGAGTAGAAAGTTTGTGCTTTATAGAATGGGTGTAAGTCTGACAAGCATTATAATTGTTGTAAATTGATTTTCTATTTTTTTTTTCCTTCTTGCAGTCATTGCTTTATCTCTATATTGCATCCAAAGCCTGTCATCTTGTTGTGCAGCTGACAAAATGTTGTCTTAAGGCTTCATTCACCTGACCTATTTTATTCACCATTTATTTTAGGATGAGATGGTTTTGAAGTACCTGGGTTTCTCCATTGACCAGAATGGGAGTTTAGATTATATGTCTTTATGAAAGCATCTGTGTTGGATCAGCTGTATCACACCCTGGCAGTGTGCTGGTGCCTTGCAGTGCTTTAGGAACAATAACTATTCCTTTACAAGGCAGAGAATAAAAGCAGCTGAGAAGTGGGGAGAATCAGTTGAGAATGTGAACATGCCTTAAGATGATACTTAAGATGATGACAGAAACAGTGTGGCCAAGCAGGACCAAGGCAGTGATTGTCCCCTTCTCAGCACTCACACTTCAAATCCTGTGTTCATTCTTTTGGGATCCCTCACTTCAAGAAAGACATTGAGGTGCTGGAACGTGTCCAGAGGAGGGCAGCAGAGCTGGTGGAGGGTCTGGAGTGCAGCTCTGATGAGAAGCAGCTGATCGAGTTAGGGATGTTTAGCCTGGAGAAGAAGCTCAGTGGGGACCTTATCTTTCTCTACAGCTACCTAAAAGGAGGCTGTAGCAAGCTGGGGGTCAGTCTCTCAAGTAACAAGTGACAGATGAGAGGAAATGGCCTCAAGTTGTACCAGGCCAGGTTTAGATTGAATATGAGGAAAAATTTCTTCACTCAGAGGGTGGCCAGGCCAGGCATTGGAACAGGCTGCCCAGGAAAGTGGTGGAATTACCATACCTTAAAGTGTACAGAAAACACTTTAGAACACATAGATGTGACTCCTGGGGACATGGTTTAGTGGTGAACTTAGCAGTGCAGTTTGCAAGTGAAAAATTCCTCACTGAACAGGAGAATTCTTTTTGACAAAGCCCCAAAGCTGTGATGGCTTAGATGAGGAGGAGATGGTGTCAAACCAGAAGTGTCCCAAACATAGAAGGAATAATATATGAGGTTTGCTTTGATACCAGATGGTTGAATGGAAAGCTGAAATGGGGGAATGCTGGCACACACCTAACATGAAGGAATGGGTGCAGTAAAATACAAAACCTTTGTTTTAATAAATCATATTGAAAATGCTATTCCTGGAGACAACTGCTGTAGGTCAAACATTTATAAGAGATGGCCTAATCAATAGTGTCAATTTAAATTGCAAGGGGGAAGAGAACAAAGAGAGTTGAGATCAGAGAGAAGACAATCAATGACCACGAGAGACCAGCAGTGCTTCTGAGCATGAAGTCCAAGGGGGGAAACTACAGAGGAGACTCCACAATAAATAAAGCATTCTTTTACAAGCTTTCACCATGATATTTCAGCAGCTGAAGGATGAGCCAGTCCAGAAGCATAAAGACAATTGGAGGAAGATCCAAGATCATGTGCATCACCCCTAGGTAGGACAGAAGCCAGGTAACTCTGCTCACACAATGCTTGCCTCAATGCCAGGCATATTAACTAGAGTACCATGTAGAGCTAATGGGGCTGGAGAGATTTTTGCTTGCATCCCACCAGATTGTGGTGCACACACCTCCATAGCTGTGTCTTATGACCAAATTCAGCTTGGGTGTCAAGACTGACATGGTCTTGAACTCACTTTGGTAGCGTGACTTATTGAAGGCAGAGGTTGCTTCTTGGAAGATCAGCCTGCTGGTGTTGGGTTATTGTTGTGCTAGGGGCCCAAGGTGAATAATATCTGGGGTAAGGTCTGAGCATCTGTAAGTGCCAGACCTGGTTCAACATCTCCGTGTGATCCCCTTTGACTTTTCTCACCACTTCATGTCTGGTCATCCTAGGACTGTTTTCACCTGCCTGTACAAATTCCCTAGCTGGGCACAGGATATATTCAAGATAAACGTGGGGATGGTTAGCAAATTGAATTCAAAAAGCAGATTTAATTTTATTCTACTGTTGAATCTTCCCTCTGCCTATCCCTCTCCCCTTAGTCCAGATCCCCACCATGGAGGGTGGTAGTGCTGCCCTGCTCTCTCCACAGTCATGGTGACAGCAAGCAAGCTCTGCAGCTCATTTTAATCATTTTATGGCTAAGATTATTACCTCCTTCATCACTTTTGATTCCTGTTATGCAACCATATTTCGTGACTTGCCTTGCTACTGAGCTGTGCCGCACCATGGCCTGAGGGGGTAGCTTCAGAAGAATTTTGGAAACATTGTATGATTTCTGCGCCCACCTGAGGATGGGATGGGAGGGGATAGGAGTCTGGGAATAATCTGTCATAATCTGTGGTTTTGAGACTGGGGACAAGGGGAAACAGAGGGGATTAGCCAAGCCCAGGAGTCTGTATCCTAAGTGAGCAGGCAGCCTGAAGCAGATAGATCAGAGTGTCATTATTCATGAAGACTCACAGATGCAGAATTGTAAATGAGCAGGAGTTCAAAGGGAGATAGGGTTTTGTTAGTGCAGCAGCTGGGATGAAAACTGACAATGCCACAGCAGCATGGGCAAAGCAGGCATCCCTGGGCCAGGCAGATAGGGCCTTCCTGGGCAGGGAGAGTTGTTCTCCAGGTGCTGTGATCCCTGAGCGCTGGGCTGAGCACTGGCATTTGTGAGCTTACTCCTACTTCTGTCACACTGTTTTATGAGATTGGGCAATTTTCTTTCCATGTGGGTAAACTAAGGCACTGAACAAGTAAAGCTGACACTTGGCAAGAGAAGTTAAGAGTGTTGGTACTGTAACTTGAAATGGATGTAGATTACAATAATGAAACCCACTGCAAACTAAAAACATTATAAAATTGTTTATTATTAATTAATTGTTTAATTAATTATCTCACAGTACAAAAGAGCATTATCATCCTCTTTGAATGTCAGTCAATTTCTCTGAAAACCTCCCTTCCCTTTCTTCAAGTGGTCTACAGATTATTTTGGAGCACTCTGTGCTGCTGACCTCGTTGTTCTTCACTCCTGAGAGCTCCAGGGACAGTCTTGCAGAAATCCAAGAGCAGCTCAGAAAAGAACTGAACTGCCAGGTTAGGTACATGGAGCCAAGGGAGCTGGGAGCCATCACAGGAAACCCTCAGACCGTGGAAACTTTTGCAGTGCTCAATCTCTTGCTGAGATTCTCATGCTTGAAGGCTCACAAAACATTTGGAACAAGAAGACAGGTTTTCTTGTTTGCTTCCTTGTACTTTAAATCCTCTCTGGACTTGACTTGTGCTCTCAGCATCTCAGTGCTGTGACAGCAGGAGGAACTCCAACAACCACATAACTGCAAGGGAGATGCTGCTTTGCACAAAGGCAAGAGCAGATTCTCTCCCAAACTCTCAGTCTTTTAAATCATTGGAATGGTGGTTTCTTATCCCTGAGCTCTCCTTGTCTCCCATCTCAAGTCCCTCCTTGCAGCTCCTTCTTCCTGTGCTGGAAGACCTATGCTATCAAAGGGGAAAAAATGCTGGGTTTATTAGGAGAGTGGAGAAGTATCAGTGCCAGAAAGCAGCAAAGGGATGGATTCACTGTTCAGACAGTCAGGGAAGATGAGGAAACTGCTCCTGAATGTATTCTGCCCAGAAGGAGCTGTTGCTGTGGGGCAGGGAAGAGTTCTTGGACTCTGCTGTGTGTCATACCCCTGTCGGGTTTGGGTACCAACATGTGGGTGAGGATATGGCCAGACCATTGCCCCTTTCATCAGTGGAGGCACTCTTATTTTCCATGAAAGGAAGGCATATCAGGCTCAGCACTCTCAGTGCTGCCCTTACATCTGGTCTGTTCTGACACTTGTGCCTTGTCTGTGAGTGTTCAGCTGCTACCTGCAGCACAGAGGGAACGTGGAAGGCTCAAGGGGAACATTACGGATGAGAGCCATCATTTTCTTTTGCCATCACAGCTTCACTGCTATTTCTGAGACACCCTTTCTACCAGGAACAACAGCTGAGCCCGTACTTTGTTGTTGCCCTGGGATAGGGTAGGTGATACAGTGCCCTATGAGGACGGGAGGAAAAGTGTCCCACATCCCAACAAATCTTCAGAAACTGATCACTCTTAACTACAACTTGCTTTTGTGAAGTTTCTCTTCCTTCACTATCAGGCAGCTCTGAATGTATTCAGAATGTTGTTAGGCAAATAATCAATCAGCCTTGTTTGCTGCTCTGACTGCACATATGTGCTTCAACTCTGCTCCTCAGTATCCTGTGGCCTGGGATGACTCCCCATGCTCCTTTCCAGTACCCTGGCAGCATACCACTGCTGTTCTACCCTTTAATGTTAGCAGGGCCAGGCTGAGCTGTCCAGCCAGGCTCGGTGAAGCTCCACATCAGCGTGGTTGTGACAACTGGCTGAAATGTCAGAGTACCTTGCACTGATGACAAAGGATGACACTTCATGATCGTTACTGGTTCGATCAGCCACGATAGCTAAAGGTGAATATTTGTGTTGGTGCTGCCGGGCTGGTCTTCTCTGCCCTGCTCAGATTAACCCTGAATTTCCCACTGCTCTCCCAGCTGCCCTTTCAGGCTCCTTGCTGCTTCAGCAGTTATCATGGCTGTGACTTATCAGCCCTCGGTGTGAATATGCCTTTGGAGACCACACAGTTAAGATGCTGTGTCATCTGACTCCTTAGTCCCATCTGGCAGTTCGATTTTATTTATATTTTTATTTTTTTAGTCTTTTGGACTTTTTCTTCAAGTGCCCAACTTTAGGACAGGGTTCTTCAGCTTCCTTTAATGCATGGGGAGCTTTTCCTATGCGGCATCTTGTCTGGTCTGGGCTGAGAACGGGAGGTCTCAAAATCCTGAGAAAACAGGTAATTTATTATGGCACTTGCAGAGCCATCTCAGGTGGCTTCCTGCTGTCACTGCAGTCAGTGCTGTCACTCCAGCTCTATGGGAGAGAGGCCCCTGGGAGACAAGCTGGGGCTGAGAACATAACACTGAGCCTTTGAACTTGTCTCCTCCCAGGGAATGATTTCAGTTCTCCCACAAGAGCCTCCTTTCTGCCTGCACTGAGCCAATTGCCCCTGGGATGGGTTGGTGTCTTTTCTCCTGATTACCAGAAATAAGTCTGATGTACAGAAACAGAATTTGTAATAAGATCAGCACAATAGTTGTTTTGGAGCAGACTGTGATGGTTTCAGTAACAGCTGCACTTTTGTATTGCTCTTGTCCTTCTGAAAACCTTAACTTTCCTGACTTCCCTTGTACCGATTGAGACCTCATTTGCCTTTTCTTGCTTTGTTTCCTCTGTGCTGCGTAAATCCTGGGGCCAAATTAAGCAGTGTCAGAACAGCCAAGAGAATCTGTGCATCCTGAACACATTTGACAAAGATGTCACATCTTCTCATCTGTTATTAACAACTGTGCCTGCTTCAGCTGGCATAATTAGCCTTAAATTAGACACGTACCTTGCAGTGTCTAGACTGCATCTGCCTGTGGAGTTAGCAGGTGGCTGCGTGGCATCCAGAGTCTCAGTGGAAGTGGCCAAGAACAAGAGGAGGATGCTGTGGAGCATCGCTGAGGCCCTCCCAAGCAAAGTTACACTCAGAGGGAGCTGTGCTGATGGTGAGGGAAGGTGGCCAGGTCCCGGTGGTCTTTCCTCGCTGGCACGGCTCTGTTCTGCTGCTTCATTTGTAAAATCAGGACGACAGAAAATGTCAACCGTGAACCAGCTGAACTTTCTGCTCTGCCCCGCAGGCGCGGGATAGGGAAGTTTGGGCATTTCGAATTCCTTTTTCCTTCCTTCCATTCCTCCTTCCTTCCTTCCTTCTCCCGAGTGGGAAACGCTGGCTGAGCTGTTCCTTCCCCGGCCGGGGCAGCGGCGGGTGGAGCAGCGGCTCGGCGGTGCGGGCGGGCGGAGCGCGGCTGCGGCGGGGCCGCGGGGGCGGGAGCCCGGGGGGCGCGGGGGCAGCTCCGGAGCTCCCCCGGCCAGCGAGGGGCGGGCGGCCACAGCTCGCCGGCCCCTCCGCCCGCGGAGCCGCGGCACCAGCGCCCTGCCTCGGGCGGCGAGGGGCAGGGCCCCCGGCCCCGCCATGGAGAGCGGGATGCAGCTGTCGGGCGGGCAGCGAGCGCTGATCCGGGAGAGCTGGCAGCGGCTGAGCGGCAGCCCCGTGCAGCACGGCCTCGTCCTCTTCAGCAGGTGAGCGGCGCGATGCGGCCACCGGCAGCCGGCCCCGGCCCGCACCGACCCGCGCGGGAGGGATGGACGGGCTCCGCTTCTTCGAGAGAAACGCTCGCCCGTGCTTGAACCCTGTGCCTGAGCCCTGGCCATGGCTCCTGGCCGGCTCCGCTCCCCTGGCCCCTCTCCCCTCCCGTGGCTGGCGGTCCGCGGGGAGCCGAAGCCGCTCCGCCGCCGAGCCGTGGGGCAGCGGCGTGGGGCAGGGCTGGGCTCGCTCCGCCGCCCTGCCTTCCCCTTCCTTGGCGAGTGAGAACTTTGCCGCGCAGAGACGGAGAGTGAGAGAGAAGCGGCGGGCAGGTTTTGTGCGTTCCTGCCCGCTGATCCCCTGCCTTGTCACCGCGACTTCTGCCCTCGGAAGGGCTGTGTGTCCGTCGGCTCCGGGCAGGGCGGGGAAGGAGCAGCCCGATCATTCCCTGATCGCGGAGCGCTGTGCAGCCCCGGGCACGGACCTGGCCGCCAGGGAGGGATTCAGTGGCAGGGCAGAGGAAATGGTGTGCCGGGTGGAATGGCTGATACCCAGCTTCTTGCCTGTCCTCAGCACATTAATGTATCAATCATGTGAAGGGAAAAAAAGGAAAGATCAATGAAAAGTCGTTTAAAATGGCCAGTTGGAGAGTTGATGAGCAGCTTCTGGAACGAGAGGGATCCAAATCTCCCAGAACAGGAGTAGAGCAGTGAGAACAATGTAGGGGAGAGGGGTGCAGTAGTTTATGTGCAGGATGAGGAGAAGAGAGACTGTCTTGCCTGAATTACCAGTGGCCTGTTTTATCTACCTGGGTGGCTGCTATTGAGTCCCGTATGCGCCTGACGTACACTGACAAGGGAGGATGGGGCAGGGGGAGAGGAAATGGGAACTGGTGATGGTGTCAGGGAGTGGGGCATCAGCTGAGTTTGTAAATGCTCCCCTTGGTCCACGTGGCTGCTGGAGCTTGGAGGCCTTCCCTGATTTGGGAGCTTTTGGATTCAAGGGGATCAAAAATTGGGAATGGGAATAGTTGAGACAACAGTTGAGACTTTGAGGAGAAGCGCCAGGCTGGGAGAAACTCCGGAGGGCTGGGACTAGTTCTCAGGTGCCATAAATATGTATCCAAGGGCTAGGGTTATGTGTTAGAGAAACAAAGGATTCTGTCTTCAGGTAATCTGGATTGCCCCAAACTAAAACTTTTCAGAACTTTTGGATCTTTTACAGATGTCGAGAGATCAGTAGGTGGGAAGGGAGGCAGAAATGAGCTGTGGGTGTGCTGCTGATGAGGTGGGTGGGACTTTATATAAATCTGAAGAAGTGAGAAGATGGGGTGTTCTTTCTTGCTGTTGCAGGCTGTTTGACTTGGATCCTGACCTGCTGCCCCTTTTCCAGTACAACTGCAAGCAGTTTGCCAGCCCTCAGGAGTGCCTCTCCGCCCCTGAGTTCCTGGATCACATCAGGAAGGTGAGAGAGGGGCTGTGGCATGGCTGGAGCACAGCCTCCATGGAGGAAGAAACTTAGGCAATGATTTAGGACTGTGGTGTATCTGACCACAGAATGCATGGGAAGTCTTCTCCTGAGATGGTAACTGCAGGTGGTTACTCGTGCAGCAGAAGGCCAGGACAAAGTGTCCTACAACAGTGGGGAGAGGATGAGAAGGCAGGTTATGGTGGCTAAGAGGCACCGTGCTGATTTCCATGCCCTCATCTGAGAGTGGATTGCTTCCTGTGAAAACTGAAAGAATCCTTCTCCTACTGTAGAGGTGCCTCAGGGAGCTCACCTGTGTCCAGATGAGGACTGAAGCTCTCTGCTTGGCCACACACTGACCAGGAGGTGGCACAGAGCTGTGCAGTGGGCCAGGCTACCCTGGACCCACTGGTGTGGAGAGGCTGTCGGTGCAGCTGCAGAGCCAGAAGGCCCACAGCACCTCTCAGAGAGCCTCTGAGGGAGTGCTGCAGTACAGCTCTGCCCCCCAAGCAGAGAAAGGAGCAATGCTGAGGAGAGGCTCATGCATGCATGTTACACCTCGTGCAGCAGAGACCCTTTGCTGAGCCCTGAAGAGAAGCCACACCGGGACAAAGCACAGCCTTGGCTTGCAGATGCCTTCATAAGCTTCCTGGCTCCATCTTTAAACCAGTTTGGTTGTTTGCTTGCCTGTCTTTATTCCTTGTTAAAAGGCTGTTTGAGGACTGAGCTCCTCTGATAGCTGCAAGCTTTTCGTTATTTTCCAGCCTCTCTTTATTGGCAAAGTTAAGATTATTGCCTTGAGCTGAAATAGTTCTTTGCTCTTGTTGGAGATAAATTGCCTGTTGAAATTACAGAGCACAATTCTATCACCTCTCAGCTTTGCCAAGATAACCATGCCCTGGCTTTAATATCTTCTTCTAATTTGTTGTGTCTGTTCCCTTCATCCTTCATTAAATCTTTTCCGTCCTGTTTCCATTTGACTCTTAATGCTCCTGGAAGGCTATGGTATGTGGTTTACCAGACCAGGTCAAGAGACCTGGCTGTACTCTCCATCCCATCTCTTCAAAATACCTTGGCTGATCTTAGAATTGGGGTGGCCTTATTCATAATTGCACCATTTTGGCATTGGAAACTCTAGTCCTGGCAACTTGTGGGCTCCCATGCAGTTGTCCTGGGGTCCTAGAGTTGTAATGACTGCATCAGCATTAGATCTCAACCTGCAGCTGCTCTGCTGTAGGCTGTGTCCCTCTGAGTGACAGGGTGGTCAGCAGTGCTGCTTGCTGTGCACCTCTGGTAGTGTCCCATGGGAGGATGTGGTGTGTGCTGCTGCCAGCCCCACTGATGTGACACATGGATCACAGGACAGCAAAGGAAATCTCAGAGGGCATCTGGGCTGGGAGGGGGTCAGGCTGACAAGGGTGAGGTAGAGGGTCAGACACTTGGTTTCCTCTGGGAGTGAAGCTGAACCTTTCTGTTAATGTAATTCTGCCTTTCTGCTCCTGCCCTAGGTGATGCTGGTGATTGATGCTGCTGTGAGCCACCTGGAGAACTTGTCCTGCCTGGAAGAGTACCTCTGCAACCTTGGCAAGAAGCACCAGGCAGTTGGTGTGAAGGTTGAGTCTTTCTCGGTGAGGTGTTCTCTCTCGTCTCGCTGTGGCTGTGTTTGCTCACCCCGCCTGCAACCCTCACTGTCCTCATCCTTCCTCTGGGTTCAGCTGTCTGGAGAGAAAGCTGATGGCTCAGGGCAGCCTGTCCAAGGTGCTGATACCAGTGTAGTGACACTGCCCCAGTGAGGGAAACCTTTGAGCTCCTCTTGTTTTCTGACCTTGCCCAGTAAGCCCATGCAGAAAGGATAGATGGGAGCCAAGCATTTGCACTGTTTGAAGGAGACTGTGGCTTAGGACACTAAAGCAGTCTCTCCTGTGCCACAGGGCTACAGGCTCAGCCTTAGCCCTGGGTCCTTTGCATCTGATGCTCTGGACAAACCTCACCATGCCTGGAGAAGGGAGCATCCAGCTCTCTGTGTCTGCACTGGGATGGAGTTGCTGAACCTCAGCCCCTGCTTTCTCCATGCCAGTAACACCCAAGCATCTTCCATATTAAACCCTTGATCACTCTCCTGCTATCAGTCATGAACAGAAATGCGGTGCGGAAGGGTGGGTTGAAGAAAAGCTTTCTAACCCACACATGGCTCATTCCTGATATTGTTAGCTTTTGTCCTCTTCAGAGGGAGCAGGGTCCCTTCTCTTTGTGGGGGTGGTCCCCACCAGCCCTGCACTCAGTGTGGGAGTGCTCCTGCCTGGGGCTGCTCACAGCTCTGTGAGGAGCAGTGCCTTCTGGAGAAGCCTGAGAGGCACTGAGACATGCCCTAAGCATCCAGCGTGGAGTCTGATCCACTCTCCTGACATCAGAGCATTGCTCAGCTCTGCTGCTCCACTGCTATGCCAAGGGATAGGCCCAGCTACCTGCACCTGGGAGCTACAGAAATTGGATGTGTACATCTCCCCTGCTGTTACTTGGGCAGTGTCAGCCTGTCTTCCCTGAATTCCACTCTGCACTCATCCATGGTGAGGTCCAGCATAGGGCAGGGGAAGAGGATGACATGGGCTGGTTCTGGGCCCCTTTTGATAAGCTAGGGACTGGAGGGGCCTGGTACTCTGTTGGTGGAAGAGGAGCAGATGCCCTGCACTTGGAGAAGTCAAAAAAGGTGGTGAAGTGAGAAAAGAGACTGAATGTCATCCTCTGGTGCTGAGCTTGACACCTCCTTGTTTGGTTTGCAGACTGTTGGCGAGTCCTTGCTGTACATGCTGGAGAAATGCCTTGGTGCTGCCTTCAGCCCAGAGGTGCAGGAAGCTTGGAGCAAACTCTACAATGCTGTGGTGAAAGCCATGCAACGTGGCTGGGAGACCCTCCCAGAAGGGGACTAGATCTTGCCAGCCATCCCTATCCCTGACCACGTGGCTGTCCTGGGCACGGGGAGTCTCACACCACACTCACTGCCTCTCCCCACCTCTGTCTTTCTGTGTGCACCAGCCCGTGGCTGTCTCTGCCACTCACACGTGCTGCGGGGCTCTCGTGTAGTTCCACCCTGCTCCAACACGAGTGTGTCTCTGCCTTTGCTAAGGGCTGGCAGGGCATGTCCCTGCAGCGGAGCCTGGCAGTGCCACAGCACAGGTATGCCACCCTGCCCCAGGTTCCTTCAGGAATACCAACACCCATGTACCTACTCTGGGTTTTAGTCTGGGTTTAGCTTGCTCATCTGCCCTCCTCTTGCTACCCACCTTGTAGGTGACAGCTGGCATAGGCCTCTTGGGCTTATTTTCCCAAAATCCTATTTGCTTTGCTTTACCTGCTGTGTCTGACACTGCTTGGTCCTCCTGTGCTGCTGTACCTGGTTCTGTGTGACAGATTTGGCTCCATGCAGGTCAAAAAGCAGCAAGAGAGCAAAGCTGGTCACATCATGTGGCAGTTCTCAAACCTTGCAGAGAGTTTTCCCCCCTCTCCCTTCGTCAATATATCACTACCAGATAGTTAACCCTGGTGCTTTCTTCTGCCTTGCCTCTGACCTAGATGGAAACCCTGGCTTTCCCCCGTGTCAGCTTGGCCACAGCCCAGTAGGCTTCCTATGGATGCTTCAGGCAGTGGTGTCACATTCATCCCAAGGTGAGACAACTTTTGGCAGGGTTGGGCTGCCAGGTGAAAGGCTTTGTGTTGATTTGGCCTTAGAGCTATCTGAAATGCAGCAGAAACAACAGCAGCAGTAGCAATGTCTGTTTACTGCTTTGTGTTAAGGAAAATAAAGCAAATCCAAGGAAAAGATGTCTTAAAATAAAAATGAAGGTTGCAATTGTGTCATAGCAACAGCTTCCAGAAATTCTGGCTCTTGGCCAGAGGATGCATAGCTGGAATCTTTCTGCTGCTGTCAGAATCTGGAGCACTTCTCAGCTGCTCGCGGTGCCCATCTGCAGAGTTCCTCACCCTCACAGGAATGAGGAGATAGCATCTGCTAGAAGAAATCCCAGAAAACTGCTGAGAGGAAGCACCTGAGGGCTCTGTGAAGGGGCTGAACTTGAGCACTTTGAGGAGAGTTCATCTTCATGGGGAAGTCACTGTGGAACAAACAGAACTATGTTTCTAGCCACCACTAGCACCAGAGCAAGGACATGGAGAAATTATTCAGTTACAGGCAGCACCCTTTTTTTTTTGCTTCTTCAGGACAGGAGGAGCCTAGTGTTGAGGTCTGAGATGGTCCTGTTCTGAAGACACATTCCTCCTGTTCTCAGATGCCCTCCACTCTGGGGCAGGAGAAGGCTGAGGTCTCCTAGGCCCATACCATGGAAGGGATGATGGAGTGCCCTGTGAGATGTGTCTCTAGTGCCCTGCCACCAGGCCTGATGGGAGCCATGGGCTTCCAGCAAGCAAAAAGCCCTCCAGTTGTGTTTGGGAGGCAAGCTAACAGGTGTTGTCAAACAGGAGGTGAACATCCCCACGTTCCTTGTCCTCGCCACGGGACCGTGTTGTGCCTCTGCAGTGTGGTGGTGTGTCCTGGCTCTCTCCATCAGCTGGGTCAGGTGAAGTCTCCCCATTCTTGTACCCAGCAGTGAGGGATGGAGCAGCTGGGGCTGGGATGAGTCACTAGCTTTGATGGCACTGTATGGGGCGGGAGGGTTCAGGAATGGGGATGTCCTCTTTGCAACCCTCTTATGGGGCATCATGCCTTCAGCATTGTGGGAGTGGGACACCTTCTGGCTTCATGTGACAAGTAGGCAGCTGTGTGATGGGTGGGGTGTGGGTGTTACTGCCCAAACAATCCCTGCTCCCTCTAGTTTTCCCAGCTCCTTGACTTCTGCTCTTCTGTGCCACATTTCGTGTAACTCCCAAGAGAACTGAACTAGTCTGTGTGCCTCTTATGCCCAGCTGTACTGTTTATTAAAAAACAACAGTGAGTCTTAGACATTTTTGATGCCTTGTGTTTATTTTAATATAAAAGCCCCAAGGAGACCAGAAAAAAAGGATGCCAGAGAGGGGTTTACTGGTTTCTTGTTGATTCTAGCTTGAAGATATTGGTCACTTGGAGCACTTGTGTAGTGCAGCTTGACTGATATGAGAGAGCATCCACCAGCAAAATGTGTTGGGAGCTTTTGTGCCTGGTAATTGGATGGGTGAGCAGTGGAGGGGCTAACAGAGACACCCAGCTATTGATTGCTCAGACCCTTCAAGTATAGTAATCTCTAATGGAATCAGAATTTTGAGCAATCAGCCTAAAAACCCCTTTTCTGTTGTTCAGCTGCTGCTTTTGTTTTTTGAGACAGCATTGGCTCACCTGGTCACCTGCTGCTGGTCATCTGCAGCAGCAGAGCATGGAGTCATAATAAAGTCTTGTCTGGCCCCATGGTGCATCATCCACCCTGCCAGCTGGATTATGGAGTCATTCCAGCAGCCCTGCCCAGGGAGCAGCTGGTGAGGATGCAGGAGGTTCTGTCTTCTAGAGTGTTCTAGCTTTGATATGATGGGTTACAGCCCTGTGAGAGTTGGGCACTTGATGCTGAAGAATGGTGCCTGGAGTGGGGAAGCCAGTTAAGGGTTTGTAATGGCATCTCCCAAAGGCTGGAAATCCCAGCCGCATAACAGGTGAGAAGGGAAAACATCCTGGGAGAGCCATGTTGCTGGTTTAGGATGGGTTTATTCCATAAGGCAAAGTATGATGGGCTGTGAAGGGCAAGGAGAGCAGCAGAGATCTGGATGCAAAGAAATACTCCCTTTGGGTAGTTGGTAAGTTTTCCAGCTCGTCCTGACCTCAGGACTGGTGGTGGGAGCCCAAACCTGGCACAGCAGGGAAGGGCCAGAATGGCAGCCTCCAGCAGCACTCCCATCTTTGACTGCCTGTGCCAGCAGGGAGGTTTGCCACAGCTCCCACACACTGCCCCTTTGCTGTGGCTGCTGCCCGGAGGGGACGCTCCTGTCACTGCCTGCCACCAGCTGGCATAGTGGGAGACTCCATGGGATTGCTGGGCCCTGGCTGTGAGGGATGCTGCCTGTGCAGGCTGCAACCAGGGAGCAAGCTCCTGAGTGGCTTTCCAGGCAGAGGTGCAGTGTGATGGGGCTGACACCCCCTCAGCAGGCCATGATGAGCTGCCCACTGTGAGGGCTAGGCAAGCTGCCACCGGGGGCAATTCCAACCCTTGCTCACAGCCAGAGCTCCTGCCCATCTCCCTGGCACAGCAATGCCCTGTGTTAACTCTCTTTACCACTCATTACAAACCATGGGGGACCTCTGCAGGAGCATAGTGCTGGGTTTTAAATTTTCCAGGTTTCCACCCAAAGGGAAGCCCTCCCCATGCCTTCTGCCCTGTGCCATAAACCAGAGTGGCAGGGCTCACCCCTGGGAAGTTGTGGAGGAGCCAGCAGGAGGAACCTGCTGAAACCAGAGGCAAATCATTCAAGTAGGAATTCAGGTAAAAATAGTGTGTATTTTTACCTGAGGGAGGGAGGAGGCCAGAAAAGAGCACTGTTCTCTCAAAATCTAGGACTTCTAAAGTGGTGTTCACCCCCTTCCCTGGGACTTGCTGGTGAGTAGTTCAGCTTTGGAAACATATGCTCCATCTTCAGATGGGACGGGTTCCTCCTGCCCCAACTCTTGCTGTGGTCCCAGAGCTCCCATCCTGCAACCTTCAAGCAACATCTGCACGTTTGGTGGTGCTCTGAGCCAGCTCTCTGGCAGCTGACTGCTGACAGAAGGTGGGCAAAAGAGGTGCACAACTGTCCCAGGACTGCAACTCATCCCCAATGGAAGGATGGTGCCAAAAGCTGTGCCTGAGACACAGTGAGGTGCTCTTCCACTCCTGAAACTTTGCTGCTTCTGCCCACTTGTTGGGGTTTGTTTTTATGGGGATCATAGTGGGCAGCCTAGAGGTGGGGTATATCCAAGCAGTCTCCTTACCACTGAAGCCTCTGCAGGACATACCCAGACAGGGTCAAAAGCAGCCCACAGGTGGGAACTGCTCCGGCAAGGGTTGCCCCTAAACCAGTGCCAGGAAAGACGCATGGGTGTGACGACGCCAGGCAGCAGCTGGGTGAAGTCATTTTATTCAAGGCACGGTCATAGCAATAAATCACGAGAAGGTACAGACCTCTGGCACATTCCTACAGTGGGGCAGCCAAGGGCAATCAGACCAGCAGCCTGAGCTCCTGAGGACACAGTGCCACTAGCAGGCACTTGCTTCTACCCTCAGAGAGGCCACCAGCATCCCCGTGCCCTGCCTGGGGCTGCCTCTGGAGCAGGCAGTGAGGGGAGCAGCTGAGCTGTGGGCAGCCATGGGGGTACCTGGGCAGGAGGCCACAAACCCCCCAGGGAACTTTTTGGGATTGGAAGGGTGCATCTGAGCTCAAGGCTCCCCCAATGCAACCACTTTGTGACTAGTGTGCTGCAGCCACCGCCCCAGCATGCAGGAGCGTGGGTGGGATGGGGGCCATGGGACTGCCAGCCGGCTGGGCTGAGACCCACTAGCCCCACAGGAGTGTCCTAAGGGCCCCCTTGATGCTCTCACTGCTGGGCTGCCTTTTAACCTCCCATCCAGCCCAGAACTGGCACACTGTCCCTCCTCCAGTGGCACTTCTAATGCTAACCAGTGCCATGGCGGAGCACCTGCCTTTGCACAACAGCACTTCCCATGCCAGCAGCCCTGGTGCTGGCAGAGCTTCACATTCCTCCCTTCCCTCCCTGCACTGCCCTGGGACGGTGAAACTCTAGTTGCTCTGAAGCTAGCAGGAGAATCAGGGACAGGAAAATCAGCCCTGAGGCCAAAGCAGGGCTGAGTGAGGAGCCAGCATGGCCAGGTGGGCTATGGTGGGAGAGGAGCTGAGCAGGATGAGGATAAACCCTCATCCCCAGGGGCCACCACAGCTGGTCTGGATGAGCTGGAAAACTCTAGAGATACTGTCTGGGCAGGTAATGGCGCATTAACACTAATCACAGCAGGACTCACACTTGAGAGGCAGTGTGGCTACTGGGGGAGCATCCCACAGCTACAGCTTGTGGACAAGGGCAGCCAGGATGTGGTGGACCAGGAGGACCTGGAAGTCCAGGTCCTGCCAGCCTACACCTGCCCCCCCTGTTCCATTGCATTAGGACAGAGCTATTCTGGGTCCCATGGGCAGATAATCACCCCAGTGAGAGCATGAGCACGATGGGGTGCTGCCAGGGAAGAGGAGTGACAAGGAGCTGTCCTCAAAGCCATTAAACACACTTGTCTCTTGCCCTCCTACTTCTCTCCAAGAGCCCAAGGGCACAGGCATTGTGCAGCAAGATGGGGGGATGGGCTTGAGGAAGAGCTGGGCTTGCATTTGATGCCTGCCTTGGTGCAGGGCTGTAGGGGCTCTGCTGGCAGATGTAGGGACACTCACCTTTTCCACCAAAGCACACACATGTCAGCAGTCCCTGCTAAAATGGGCAAAGCAGGGGCAGCAGGCCAGCAGCAGGGGAGCCAGCAGGACAGCTGCCTGAGCAGTAGCTGGATGGGGTGAGATGCAAGGGTTAGGGGTGGCCATCCCCTGCCACTGAGGACCCAGAGGACAGTGTGGTGGCAGGCACATTCATCTAGGCTGTCTGGGCTGCTCCCTCTTCTCAGAGGGGTCAGGGCCTCCCTCCTGCCCCCAAAAGCATGGCCTCTCAGAGAGACCCTCCCCCCACAGTGCTGCACCCCCTCTTCCCCACTGTGTGCTGGATGAGGCAGACGGGGACAGGGGCACATTAGGGGGCTCAGCCAGTGCAGGCAGCGGGAGGGACCACCGGAGCCTCCTGCCACTGCCCATGCAATGGGGTCTCCCTCACATCAGTCCTGTCATCCCCTGCCCCATTAGCAAGATAGCCCCCAGCAGTGCAGGGAAGGCTCCCTCCTGCCCCATGGCACGTTCTCCGCTCTCAGCACAGTCTGTTCTCAGCCTGTGGCGGGGATGTTCACTGGTAGCGAGCCTGGCTCTCTATCACGGGGCCGCTCCTGTACTCGCCCTCCACTGTCTCCAGCTCTGTCTCGAAGCTCTGCAGCCCCCCATCCTCCCCATCCTCCGCTGGCTCCAGGTGGTTGCCCATGGTGCCATAGGACTGGTGTGCCGGAGAGGCTGCCGGTGTCAGGCTCAGCTCAGGCTCCTGCAGGACAGTGGCCACAAAGAGCTGCCCCGGGGGGCAGTGGGCCATCAGGACCCAGCAGAGCAGGAGGCCACAGCAGGGCTGCAGAGGGGTACTCACATTGGAGTTTGGGGTGGAGGAAACGCTGCTCCGCTCCACATCATTGAATGCGCCCTCTGACTGGTCAGACATCTAAGGAGAAGTAAGCCATGAGGAAATCATGGTTTGGGGTACCAGCTTTGGCTAGGGACAGCCAGGTGCCATCTCAGACTCCCCATGGAAAGCAAGGAGGGGATGCAGTGGGGTGAAAGAACAGGAAGTGGCTGTCTGCGCCGACCTGGTAGCTAGACGGTTTCCGTGGCTGCAGCTTCTTCAGGCAGAGGCCAAAGAAGGAGAAGACGATGCAGGAAAGGAGGACCACAAAGGTGAAGAGGGTGACAGGCCGAGTGGGACCTAGAGCACAGAGACACTGGGGCAGCACATAAGCCTCCAAGAACCTTCTACATATCCAGCTGAGCCCCAGGCTGGTGCCTACTTTGGGTTTTAGAAATTCTCAACCCTCTTCCCAAAACACAAGCTGACACCTCCTTCATCTGCCAGGTTTTCACAACACCTTGCCCCTTACCACCCTCCACTCCATGCCTAATTCAAGGGTGACACCAGTGGCTCATCACCCCCAAACATCAGACAGGACCCCTCGGCAGTGGCAGAGCACAGCCCCAAGCTCTCCCTACCGAGGCGCAGGACGGAGAAGAAGAGCAGCCAGAACATGCAGAGGATGGGGGCCACGACGACCTGGCTGATGGCGGCGACGTGGAGGCGCTGGTTCAGTTTGGTGGGGATGTACACGTAGTAAATGTTGTACCGATCAACCATGTGCTTGAGCAGCATGTACAGCAATCCTGGTGGGACAAGAGGAGCCATCTGGGTGGAGGGCAATGGGGACAGCCAGGACATAGGGACAGCAGGGCAGGCCCTGAGGACGATGCCCAAGGTGCCCTCCTATGCCATGCAGGGAGCCTGCACTCCCATGCTGCTGCTGGTGGCTGGGACAGCCTTGTTCTTGGCATGGCTGGGACTATGGGCATGGGATCATACTCACCAAAGGGGACGATGATGGGGCAAGTGATGCTGTAGGTCATGACAACAGAGAAGATACAGCAGGTCCAGGCGTACTCTAGTCCAAACTGGAACTGGTATGCTTGGCTCTGGGGCACAACCAAGAGTGTCATTGCTGCCTCTGTCACTGTAAAGCCTGCACTTGCCTTTGCACTTGCCTTTGCACCCACAGGACTGCCTCACCCCCACTAGCCTCCACGAGGCCTAAAGAAGTCCCCACAAGCATCCCCACAGAACCACAACAGCCTGAGTTTCCATGAGTGCATCTCTGCTGTGCAAGGGGTCACAAAGGCTCACAGATGGCCAGAGCCACGTACCCGCTTGACATGGAGCCGCTCAGGTTCAGACTTGGCAAAGCAGAGGCGAGCAGTGTAGACCAGGAGGCCTGGGATGCGCAGCAGCTCCATGGCTGTCCCAATCAGGCTGGAGGTGACCACATAGTTGACAAAGAAGGCGCCATTGTCTGGGAGGAAAACGCACCTGCCCCAGGGACAGAGAGGTGAGACAGTGAGAGTGAGAGGATGCTCAGGTAGGAGCTGCAAGAGCTGCTGGCTGTGGACAACAGGTGCTCCCGCTTGCCTGGGAAGTTTGGGAGCTTCCTGCTACTCACTGGAACTTGATTTCAGCCTCATCCAGGAAGTGGGTGTCAAAGAGCCAGCGGAAAAACAGGTCCAGGCTGGAGGGAACAGAAGAGGAACAGCTCAGACAGAGGGGGAGCTACAGAGTGATGTGAGACACCCAGCAGGCATGTGCTTTTCCCTGTCCTGTATGTGGCAAGACCTTCTGCACCCTACACTGCCAGAACAGTTCCTACAGCCACACAAGACCACTGTGGAGTGTGTGCTTGCCTCCTGGATGGCCAGGATTGCTGGAGCTGGAGCTATGAAGATACCTGACCAGGTTGTTTTGGGGTATGCTGAAATCAAGCAGCAGCTGATCACTGCCACCAGCCCCCTTGGGTCAGCTGTGGCAGCCTGGTAAACTGCTCTGCTCCTCTCCTCTGCAGGGAAGGTTTCCATCTGTGACCATGTGTGAGTGACTCAGCACCGCTAGAGAATGTTTTCCTCCCCAAAGACTGCTGTGTTTCAGAGGCAATGGGATCTTAGCCCTATGGGGCTACATTGCCAGGGTGAGAGGCCTGGGTGTGATCCTGCCAGCTCGTGAGCAGGGAGAGCAGCATGGCAGGGTGGTCCATACCTGCTCAGACCCAGAGAGGGCAGGATGATAACCATGAACACCAGGAAGAAGAAGCACTTGTGCATGGTGATCTGATTTTCACTTGACCTGCAGAAAGGGAAGACAAGAAAAGAACATTGCACTTTTTTGGGAAAGAGCAGCAGGTGGGGTGAAGGGCTGGGCTTGGTCTCGCTCTTCACCAAGGAGTTACTCCCTGCCCCACAAAACTGTGTGCATTTGATCTGTGCATTCACTGGAGCCTTGCAAAGCCTCTCCAAGGCTAAGGTGTGTCACCATGAGGAATCTGCTGTAGTGAAAGCACTCACCTCCTTCATCTTTGCCCTCTCCTACCATCCCTTTCGGTATAGACACCCAACAAGAGGCAGATGGGTGTCTAGTATGAGTCCATGACCTCCAGTTTTCCCCAGAAAAAGGAAGGGAGGTGGTGACAAAGCTCCTGTAAAGATTTATCAGACCAGGCACAGGGCTTGGGGCTGATGGAAGGTCAAGACAGAGAGAACACATCATAGGAGCTGGGCAGTTTCCTCTACTTTAAGCATCCTGAACCCATACCTCTGCCTTGGAGGACTGGAAGCATGCCTAGGATGCCCCTGCTGCTTCCAGTCCACCATCACACCGTCCCTCTTACAAACTTCTTCAGATCCATCTTAAAACCACCTGACTTTGTCAGTAGCCTGGAAGTGTTCAGGACTATGGGAAGCAAATGGCTGCTTTGAGCATGGCCTTGGGGCTCTTTCTATGGAGAGAAACACCCAGGGGCCTCTGCTCTACTGTGGGGATCTACTGCTCACTGCCTGCCTCCCTGCAGGGTGGGTTCCCCTTCCACTGGAGTTCCTCCCATCTATGGCAGCCCTGGGGTCTGTGGGGGCCAGCCCCATTACCTTGTCCAGTGAGACTCGAAGAATGCTGAGTAGTAGACAAGGAAGGGCAAGAAGACTGAGAAGGCCCAGAGCAGCAGCGTGGGGAAAAACTGGGTGATGATGGGGTTCTGCAAGAAGAGAGATGCCGAACACCCCCTCAGCAACCCACCACAGCACAGCCATGCTGGAGACAGAACATGATGGTGCATGCAGCAGGTGGGCTGGAGCATCCCCTCCCTGAGCAGGAGCATTTGTTCTAGGAGCTAAGAACTTGAAGCCAGCCAAAGGCACCACAGCCATGTTCTGAGCCCCAGTGTTCACCCAAAAGCTCATAGGTCAATGAGTAAGAAGGAGCTGTGCTGCTGGCAGCTTGTAACAACTCCTGAGCTCTTTCCAGACCTTACTTCTTGAATGGACAGCAACCTGCCTGCCTCCATGGACACCAGCCCCAAAGCTCAGGTGCTGCCCCAGGGCTCTGCCACTGGAAACACAAGGAGAAGAGGATGGATAGCAAGCACAGACATGACCTCATCAATAACCTTGTTTCTCATCAAAGCTCATCCTATTGATGGCTCATCTTCTTAGGACAGTGTAGAGCTGGTGCCCCCGCCCCATCACAGATAAGCCTGGAAACTGGCATGGGTTAGGGACTACCTTGAGACTCTCCACAGGGTGTGTGACATTGAACATGTCCATAGTGTTGACAATGATGGCTGGCGTAGTGAGGAAGAAGAGAAGGACGAACAGGCAGATATTAAGCAGAATGAATCGCATCCACCATGACGTGCCACGGACTGATAAATTTTCCCTGTAAGAGGAAAACACAACTTGGACATGATAAGGAGGAAAATCTCTGTGTCCTGGGCCTCCCATCATAGCTTCATGAAGCTCTGCCTCCTCCTGTCTGCACCAACCATCTTGGCAGACTTTGTTCTGAGCTCACCCTTTTCCCATCCCAAACTGCTTTGCTGTCACATGCAGAGCCCCCTGGACCAGAGAATAGCCACAGTGGAGGTCCATACGACTGGGAGGCTTTGGAATCAGGCTGGAGAAAGCAGACTGGCAATCACCCCCAGTCTCAGCTGGTTGGGCCCTGACACCCTTGTGGTGATCACCACAATCACCCCTGCTGACTTCTGCTATGGCAATATGAGGGATTTTCAGCCCCCATCACCTTAGGAAAGTGTCCTACAGATACAGACACAGGTTCCCTACAGCTATATGGGCTCCCTATAGCTATGGGCATAGGCTCCTTATAGCTATGTACATGGGCTCCTTATGGGTTTGGACATGGGCTTCCCCTTGTCTGCTTGTTCCCCCTTCCTCCCTCCCTTCTGCCGTGGGGGTTCACCAGATGATATCGCTGGGTGCAGGGGCATAGCGAACACCCCAGTGGTGTGACTTGACCACAGTAGTGACAGAGGACTGCTGGGGGTGCTTGCGGCAGTGGATGTGGCTGTAGTCCTTCAAAATCCTGCAGGAAGAGGAAGCCAGGGGTCAGGTCTCACTTCTTGTGAGACCCTTCCCACAGCCCTAACAGGACAGCCAACTCCGCAGATGGCAGAGGCATAAAAGAGACCCACCCGTTGCCAGGCTTTGGTTGGAAAAGCTGGCAAGGTGCCCCAGTTCCCCCATGGCAGTGGTGGCCAACAGGAGGGGCATCCCCATGGCCATTGCACGAGGGGCACTCACACAGCTGTCATCCGCTCGTCCTGGAAGGTGACGAAGGCCATATCAAGCCGCTTGAGTGTGATGCGGTTGCGCTCCGCATTGAACTCATCTGTGAGCTTCTCCTCCAGCTCCCCATAGTACTGCTCAGCATCCACCTGTGGGAGCAGCCAGGGCTGTGCTGCGCACCAGGCTGGGGCAGGGGCAAGCTGCTGTGCTCTGCCTTGCCCACAGCGCATGTGTGCTGCCTGCAGCCCTGCCCGCACCCCTCCTACCTCATCAAAGCCACAGAAGCGGCAGCAGAAGATGCGGGCACAGGGGTGAGTTTTGATCATGATCTTCCCCTCTTTCTGTGCCTTGGTGGTGAAGTAAAGCCGCCCCTTCATTGCTTTGCGCCTGCCAGGAAGCCAATAGCAAAAGTCATTTGGGGACCACCAGACGTACAGACATAAACCCGGACTGGGTGCCTTGATGTGGTGGGCAGGAGCAGTACACCCTCCCACAGAGGCAACGTGGACGTGCATGCACTCACCTCTCCGCATCCAGCTTCATCAGCTTGCGCACGTCGAAGCAGAACTGGACGTTGGTGACGGTGCAGCTGGGATAAGCCTCGCTGCAAGCACAGGGGCATGGTGGCACCAGGAGCCAGGGGACAGAGACAGTCCCTGCCACCTGCCTGCCACTCACCCAGCTAGGCTGTGGCACATGGCTACTCACTGGAAATGCTTGATGATAAGTGAAGGGTCTGTGATCTCCTTGGGGATGTGGGTAACCATCAGTGTCCGGGCGATCTGGTGGAAGAGAAGAGGCAAAGGAAATCTGCAGGATGGGCAGGGATCTGCAGGATGTAACACTGCCACCCTGTCCACCCAGCAGTGAGCTGGGACACCAGCTGCCACCCCGGAGGCAAGTAAGCACAGACCTCCTCAATGCCCAGTCCCAAACTCTGAGGGCACAGCCAGACAATGCCATACCCCAGACAGATGGATACAGCAGAGCTTCAATCTCAAGAGAGAAGACAGCAAGAGAGAGACATTTGCCTCCAGGCTGTCACTTTATCCAGAAGCTGGTCAAAATCAGGCATACATCTCCCTACCAGCCCAGTTCCAGGCTGTTCCTAAAGACCTCTGTACCTATCGGGATCAGCACTTGTGCAAAGCAAGAAGTTGTCCATTGAACAAGGCAGGGTTGGAGGAGGGGTGGTTTCTCACCTTCTCATTCTCTCTGTATTCCAGGTGGACAGAGTGATGAGCCATGCAAAGGATGGTGAAGATAAAATAGAGGAGGGCAAAGATGCTGTGCAGCCACAGGAGACGGTCTCTGGAAGAGAGGAAGTGGGGATCAATGAGCAATGCGGTGAGTGTGTGGCATGGGGATGAGCCTGGCACTCAGCATCTCACTTGTGGCCACCCCTTCCACCCAGCAGGACCTTCCTGTGCCAGCTGTCAGACACTCACCCCAGGAACTAGAGGGGCAGCACCCAGGCTGTTGACTGAGACACCACAGAAATGAGGTCACACAACATCCCCAAGAGCACTTCTGCCAGCAGTGGGGTGCAAAGAGCAATGCCACTGGGTTGGCTGCCCTGACTGTGCCCTCGTAGTACAGAGAAACAGGAGAGCTACCATGAGCAGTGTGCTGCTCACGTGGATCTGTCCCTGTCCCCAGCACGGGACTGTGCTGAGCTCTGTTCCTAGGTGCTCCCAGCAGTGCCCACCACAGCGGCAGCACACACAGCCCCCCCGCCTGTGGGAGCACCTACTGAGTTGGGATGTTTGCGATGGTTGTCCGGCCAAAGTGGGTGGGATTGTGTCCTGCAGAGGAAGAGGAAAAGCAGAAGGTTAAGGGAACCCAGTGCAGTGTGCGTGCCCATATTGCAGTTATTGGCTGGTCTTTGCTCCCCTCTTTTCCATCTCCCAGGTCCTCACCAAGTCTCCACCGCCCTGATTTCCCAGCCTCTTATATTCCTCTGTCACTTAGCTGATGGTGGGCTCCTGCTCTCATGGGGGCTTCTGAGAGAGGGTTTTTTTTGCCTTCTTTCCCAGAGGCACAGTGCTTGCTCAAAGGCTTGGAAGTCCTGAGTCAACCTGTGACTAGCAAAGCACCTACCCAGGAGGTCCCCTGAGAAGTTGACAGGCAGAATGACAGCCACGGAGAGCACGCAAACCAGCATCAGCAGGACCAGGAGGTGCCGCTGGAAGGAGAGGTAGGTGGTGGCATCGATCCCACACTTGCTCTGAATCTCCTCATCCCTGGAGAGAGGCAGGTGGGGGTCAGTGCTGGTGGTTCCTCCCCACCACCTCCCACCATGGGGACACTGGCTTGCTCCAGTCTCCCACAGCCCATAGCAATTCATCACATCCTGACTGTGGCACAAATGATTTCACAAATGATTCAGAGGGAATGAGGGACCTGAGCAGCCCTCCAGCTGCCATCTCATTACAGGATTGGTTCCTATCAGGAGAGGCTGAAGCCCTTTTCTTTGGGATAGGATCTAGGGGCCAGGAGGAAATGCAGAGGTGAGCTCTCCACTCTCTTCAGAGTGGATGTTTTAAGAAGGCTCTCCTCTGCTGCTGGTCCCAGCAGCTCCTGGTGATGGGCCACCACCTGTGGGCACCTGCTCCTCATGGGTAGGCAGCAGTGGGGCATGACCATAATGCCAAGAACACATACTTACTTCATCTGGTAGATAGAAAGAAGCCAGGAACAGAATCCCTAGAAGGAAAAAGAGTCAGGATGAGACAAGGGCAACCACCCCCACCTCCCTGGTGAGGGACTGGGTCACAACATATGCTAAGGAAACATGCAGAGGTGGTGCAGTGCCTATGGCCAGGGGGTTGAGCAAATGGAAGCAGTGCCCAAGGCAGCCTAGCAATGCTCAGCCCAGTGGCAAAGGCAGCTGCCTCAGGAGAAGCAAGGAAAACACACTCCAAAGAGCTGATGGGAAGCTGAGCACAACCTCTCTTCCAGGTGGTGAAAGCCCTGAGGGACCATGTGACCTTCCTGAAAGTAGTGGTAAGAAAATTTCTGTGAGTGGGAACAAGGAGTCTGCTGGGGCAGGGGTATAAAGGGATACAGAAGTCTCTCTACAAGCATCAACCATCCTGATGGATGTCAGGTGCGTATTCTTGGCCTCAGAAGGATTTGCAGAGGAAGCTGAGGTCAAACACTAACCAACTGTTTCAGGCTCCTGCTTCCAGAGCTCCCTCCTCTTCCCCTTCCATGACAGCTCCTAACATTCAGTGCACTTTCTTTACCACTATCAAGTGCTGAGGTGGCACTGCTGTAGAGTCCTACAAGACAACCTAAGTTCTTGTGCACTAACTAGCTTATTCCCTGTCACTGTGTACACACAGGGGTTTTCAGACTTTTCCCCTGGTGAAGGAGGATTGGGTTAGAAAACAACCAGGCAGACTTGACATCCACAAGTCCGTGGGCCTTGAGAGGATGCATCCACAACTGCTGGGAGAGCTGGTGCACACCACAGCAGGGCAGCTCATGATCATCTTTGAAAGGTCCTGGTGATCAGGAAAGGTGCCTGAGGACTAGGAGAAAGCACCATGCACTGGAACAGATTGCCCAGAGAGGTTGTGGAGTCTCCTTCCCTGGAGATATTAAAGATAAAATCTTGTGCCATGTACTGTAGGATGACTCTGCTTGAACAAGGAGGTTGGACCAGATGGCCCATGCTGGTTCCTTTCAACTCTTCCTGTGATTTTCTGATTCTGGGCTTTTTATGCTCTTTACAAATTTCTCCTCAAAACTACTCTTCTCCCCTCTTAGTGTATTTTACACCTAATCTGGCAGAGTTGAGGTTTTCCTCATTTGTGAACAGTTTGACTTTTTAAAGGATGTCTTCTTCTAATAATCCCTTTTAATCTGCTCTTTAGTGTGCTGGCCTTCCCTGTAGTCTTTCTCACTTATTTTTTGATGAGCAATATACATTTCATACAACGCCTAGAGCATCTGGTATAGAGCCTTTAAACAGGCCTCCTGCCACCTGCAAGGATTTTGCTTCTTTCGCTCTTTCCTACTTAGATTTTTTAATAAGTCATGACATTTTTTCATAGTCGTACCAGTGACTGATTTTTGAGTTTTTGCTGCCAAAAAGAAATAGAAAGAGGCAGCAGAATGTTTGTGTTTGTTTCCACCAAAGCTCGCTGTGGTAGAGAAACAAAAAAGTTACTTTAAAGCCCCACCATGCTGGCAGAAGAGGAAATGTGGTGTGGGGGACTTTATCCTGAGGGGTAGGAAAGATCCTTTCAGACAAGCAGCCAGGCTGTGGCCATGCACCATACCAGGTCCCCACAGCTGCAAGGACAGCTATGCAGCTGTGAGACGCTTGCCAACAGGAGCATTCCCTCCAAACTGCCATTCAAAATAGATGCCTCAAAGAATCCAGGACAAAAAACCCTCCAGCTTCCAGGAATTCCCCACTGCTGAAGGGTATTGAGCAGGAGATTTAATTTCTCACACTTCTGACCTGGGTTTCTAATGAAGAACAGGACAGGCTGGGCCAGGACAAGCCCTGCCCAGGTTCCCACTGCCACAGCCACTGGCACTCACCACATCCTTGTTGTCAGCATCCAGAGGGCTGGTCTCTGACGGGGACTTTTCCTTCTCGCTCTGCTCTCCATAGAAAAGCGATGTCAGGCTTTGCAGTGAGGGGAGGAGCGGAGGAGGGAGGCAGAAGAGAAGCAGCAGACATGAGAGGATAAGCATCCTTGGAGAAGTCTTTCCTAAGACAGCAGCCCAAGAAATGCCTCCCCCCCTTCCTGCATCTTACACAGGAGCTGGAACAGTGATTACTGCTGGGCTTGGGACAAAGGGGTTGCATCTTTCTGCCTCTGCACCACCAAGTCTCCCCAGCTTCTATGTGGCCCTGACCCATGATGGGCTCATGGAGATGTAGTCTTAGCTCCATTACAAGGGACTGTTGAACTAGATATTTTTTATTCCACTGTTTTCAGATGTCTCAAATGGTTTTGCAGTAAAAAGGAATGTAATCAGAGCTTGCATTTTTAATCTTGATTGCCCTTTGATCTCACTGTAGAAGGGAAAACATCACATATTCATCACCAGACTCAGCTCTAGATTCAGAAGCCAAGAGGAACTGGAGGGGAGAAGGCAGAAGAGGGACTTAAACAAAGCTTACTCTTGTGGGCTGCCCAGCCTTGCACAGACCCCTCCTGTGTGCACCAGCCTATGCAAAGAAAGATGCTTTGTTGCCCAGGGTGAGCTGTGCTTTGCAGGCAAGCTGTTGTGGGCAGCAGAGCCCACCTGGAAATATGGTCTGGGCTCTACTTTTACCAGAACACTGCTTATTTTTGTGGAATTCTGGCCCAAATGATGGGCCAGGCAAGTTGTTGTGGTGACATGAGGAACAGTGTTATTGCTGTGCGTCTCCCTCTGCCTCCTCCACCAGCCAGGCCTGCTCATCCCAAGAGAATGGCAGGAGAAGAGGCAGGGGCACAGTCCCCACTGAAAAACAGTTCTTTGACCTTCCCAAGAGTGCCCGCAATGACACCAAGAACACTGTCACCAAATGCTAGAGGGAATGAAAGCTGGCCTGGGCTTTCCCTCTCCCTGCAGCAGATGGTGACTATGTCTCCATGGGAAAGGGGGGCACCAGGCCATTCCCAGTGGGAAGAAGGGACAGGAACACCTGCTGAACTCTGTGTCATGCCACAGTGCTGGCCTTCCTTCCAGCCCTCTTTAGAATGGAGCCACCACCTGCAGCACCTTTGCATCCTCCTCACCTATCATTGTCCATCAGCAGTGCCAGGCGCCCGTAGTCCCAGGCTGCTTTCCGAAGACATGAGAAGACCAGAAGGAGAAGCTGGAAGAATAAGAAAGAGAAGTGTTTGCTGCAAGGTCTCACCCCATGGGATCTTCTCATATCCCTCCTTTCTGCCTTCTCACTCATGAGCCCAAGCTCATGCAAAACTCTTATCCCAAACTGTTCCTGCTCCGTCATCTCACCACTGCTGCCCAAGTGTCCTTTGATGCCCACCATGGGCAAAGCCCTTGGACCCCTGCACTCATGCCTGTTCCCCCATCAGCCAGGTGCACCGCTGCACAGGCTGCACTTGTGTGTGGCTGTCAGTGCATGCAGGGGCTGCAGAGCCCGCAAAAAGGCACCCTCCTGGCCCGCTCACCAGCCACAGAATGAAGTTGATGGCGAGCACAGTGGGCACGCCACCGAAGGGCAGCCCCTCCAGGACAGTGCTGCGGGAGCGGGCGCTGAAGCACTGCTCCTCCGTGCTGTTCACCGGGGCGTCCAGGAAGATGAGCACATCCAGCGAGGTGAGGCCAGCACCATCAGGTGCAGGCTCCATCGAGTACGTGCTTTCCATCGGCACCGTTGTGGGGTCTCACCCTGCAACACAGAGGCAGGAGTGTGGATGGAGAAGCCTTTGCTTGAAAAGGGGCCATGGCTCTTCCAGGTCTCTTCCATCAAGGCCTGAGGAGCTGAGTAAGGGTAGGGAGGGGATAAGACTGGCTGGTGACCTCAGTCCCAGTTTCTCTCAGGGAGAGATTTCTGGACACAAGGCAGAGGGTGTTGCTGAAGAAATCTCACAGCTACTTCCTGCTCCCAGCTACCTCCTGCTCCCCACCCCATTAAACCCAATGCTATTTGGTTGTCTCTGTCATACCTGAGACAGATCTCTCACCACCTCTGCCCCTCAGTCCTGGAAGCTGGGTTGAGTCATGGCCACCCTGGTGTTGTCAGCAGGCAGGAATAAGAAACTGAAGCATTTGTTTGAACTTCTGAAAAAAACAGCAGTGATAATATTGACAACTGGGCTCTTGGGCTGCACTTGCTTCTGTCCCCACAGCCAGATATCTACTGCCTATGGAATATCCCTAAGCCTGCTGTCCTCCTCCAGCATCATGATCTGTGTGACTCAGGAGTTAGAGGACATCCCTTTCATCCTTCCACCTAAGCAGAATTGCTCCTTCCAAGATATCTTGATCTCTTTAGAAGAGTAAGCATCTCAAAACCCCTAAATGTCGGGCTTCCCACCACCTTCCCCAGGAGCTGATACCATAGAGTCCTCACTGGCAGGAGACACTTAAAGGCCATTAATAGCCAAGACTGTGGCTTGTTTCCAAAGCCTTTCCTCCATGCTTTAGGCAGGAGAGGATCCTCTCCAAATCTGCAGTGCCTGGAACCCCAGGGAACGAGGACCCTAGAGCAGCCAGCATGGCTGTTTCTCATGGGGATGCCACAGGACCGTACCAAATGGCTGCTGCCCTCACCATACAAAGATGAGGAGAGGGAACCAGCACAGCAAACACTAACAAACACAGGGTGGGGGCAAGGGGGCCAGAGTCTCTCGTCTTCATGTGTCCTTCCTCTGTGCTTTGGAGTCACTATTAACACCTTTAGCCAGCTGCTTCTCGTGCCTGAAGAAGAAGAACAGCTATGTCTGTGGTGAGACGTTCCAGTCTTTGGAGGCCTTGAGCAGCCAAACATGATTTTGAAGCTGGCCTTGAGCAAGGGCTTTTATCAGATGACCTCAAATGGGGCCCTTCCAACTGCAATTATTCTACATTCTTATTCTCAGGAACTTGTGATCCTGACAAGAACATTTTCAGGCCTCCCTGAAGTTTATAAGGAACTATATAAGTGCCTTGCCCTGCAGACATGATAGGCACAGTATATTGAGGTCAGTGTATTGTCACCAGTGCAAAGGCTATGTGAAAACTCAAGAGGGGTTTGTAACATGTACTCCTGGGAGTTTTGCATTCAAGCCACTGAGCGTTCATTCCTCTCCTTCCTTTTCATCTATATTCCAGCCATAACTGAGATCCTGCTACAGCCCCTGCAGCACCAGGTAATCCCTGCTGGAGGATATTCAAAACTCACATGAACAGGGTGGAAAAAGAGAAGCAGGACCCATGATTTTATTAAGCAATGGAGGAGAATGAAAACAGAGATATATGGGACCTCCAGGGATGTGGAGACACAGTGTTTATGGTAGCTTCTGCCACCAAGACGAAATAAGATGATATCTTCTTCAACACCAAAGGAAACCTAATTGAGAGGTCCTTGGGGAGCACAGAGACAGCACATAGAAAATGACTTGGCTTAGAAAGGCGATATTCCTAAACTCTACACAGATTTGCTTTTGTTAGGAAACATTTACTTGTGCTGTGTCAGTGTGATATATGCAGGACTACAGTAGCACCTGATTTTATATGCATGGCTGTAGCCTCAGCCTCTCTCTCTTAGACCTTGCAGTTTGCTCTTGGAGGAGTCCTGTCCTCAAGTTCACGAGGAGGAGGAGATTAGTCTTGTCCTAAAGTTCCTGAGGAGCCCAGACATGCCCAATCCACAGCTGACCAGAGCAGGCAGGAGAAGAGTGCTGGTGCAGGAGCTGACATATGTTACATGCCTGAGAGACTAACTCTCTTTGACCTCCTCATTCAGGGAAAGAAAAAGCTGAGGAGAAGGGAGGTTTTCAAACACAAGAGTTGACAAAGAAAGGAAGAAAGTCTGGCAACCTGGACACTGAGGATTCCCAAGGGATTGTCAACCCAAGCTCTCCAGAGGGCTGAAGAATTTAAGAACTACTCTTGATGCCTGCAGTTCCCAAATTAAATACACACACAAAAAAGATGGTGACTTGCTATTTTCTTCATTTCTGAAGCATAAATTCCATCCCAAAGAAAAATCTCCACTGGAAGCCTAAGTGTGGCTGGGATGATTGGACCAAGGCTATGAGTCCAGAAGAGCTTGAGTCTCACTCACCCCACTGCAAGATTAGGCTGGCATCTGACTACCTGCATAGATGCCTTGAAGGGATGTCAGAAGCTGCTGAGCTGCAGGCACCAAGCTCCCCAGGACATGCAGACACATGACAGTCCCTTTTCCTGTGCATATGGTGCACCGTCACCTGAGCTATGGGCTTCAGTGTATGCTACAGACCTGCCCACACTGCATCTTCAGCTCTCCTCTGAGGTCCCTGTCCACATACACATCCATCTGTCCAGACTATGATGTCTGGAAACATCACTGCCCAAGCTAGGACAGCTGAACGCTAGTGTGACTCTCAAAAGAATTGCCAGGTCACTTGAGATATGCCAATACTTCTCCAAAGGGCCTCCCAGTAGACTTGGGGCTGACACTTGCACCCATGGATGCGATGGATCTGTGATAGATGATGGCTGGCAAAGCGTCCCTGCAGTGCCCTCAGTCACAGCCTGTCTCCCAGCCCTGGTTGGGAGTCCTGTACTTTAAGGGCCAGCATGGCCCCATCAGGATAATGGGACCTCCAGACAAGGGACCTCCAGAAGAGACCTGTAAAATGAGGGGGCTACTCTGGCAAGCAGAAGCTGTTTGCCCTGGCTTGCCTGCCTCCTGCTTGCCACCTGGATCACCAGGACCTCTAGCCAGGGTCTGCTCTTTGCTGTGGAAATGCTCTCAATCTGTTCCTCACCATGTGCATGTCTCTCTCTCTTTCCCCTCCTCCTGTAAGCAGCAGTGCTACTGCCATCTGGCATTTTCAGCTGCTAAATAATTCACTGCTGTTTTGTTAACAAGGAGAGTGTGTCTCTGACCGCAGGAGCTGTTAGACCATCAGCAAACAAACAAGGAGACCCTTAGCAACCTCCAAATCCCTTCTCCATCACCACCAATCCACCACACAGCAATAAGATCCTGCAGCTTGTTTCTATGCACCGGCTTCACGCTTGTAGGAGGAACATCCTGTCAGGGATGGCAGGTTGAGGGGGATTTTCACAGGGATCTGTACAAGGTGTGTTTCTCTATCAAGTCCTTATTGCTATTCCTTTCTCTCCCATATCAGATATTTTGCTCCTGGTGGCCTAAAGCAATGGGTTCCTCCTGGAGATAGTGCTCCTCTATGCTCCAGCTCTCCTGCCCAGAAACCTCCCAAATGCAAGCCTTCACCCTTCCAGCCTGACCAGCTAATTCTCTCCACACAGTACTGCCAGTACAATGCCAGACTGCACAAAGAAATTTCAGAAGATACTTGAAGAACCAGTCCACCTCTGTCCCCTCGCTCTTAAGCACCTCCAACTCCAAAAGAGTCCAAAGGAGCCATCATGTCATGCTCACACCTGTAAAAACAGCCTTTGCAGTGTATCACAGCTCCTCTGAGCCTGATCTCAAGCCATTCTCCTGCCCTTTTGCTGCTCCTTTCATCACTAGATAGCCACAGAAACTCTCCTCCAAATACCCAAATCACTACTTTTCTAGACCATTTGTTCCAGCTAGTCTCACCTTTTATGGCACTGCTCTCAGAAAAAAATTATGCAAATTATATAGCTGCAGTGTTACCATTAAAATAACTATTGGGGGCAACCAGCTAAAAGTAAATCATGCTTATGTTCTAGGAACAGCATGCAGCAGAAACAGTGAGAGGAGACTTCTGCTCACATGCATCAAGAACAGCTTAAACTGAGACCTGTAGAACATGTTCAAACTCCCTCTGGATGGAGAGCTGTTTTTGATATACAGAATGAGAAATCACAGTGACACCACAGGTCACACTTAAAGTCATTGTTGAAATGCCTATGTTAAATTTTCACATCACAGAAATGAGAAAATTCAGCATTTTGCAATATTCCATTGATGGCACACTGCAATAGTATCTGAAAGGTTCAACAAAACACACAGTATCACCAAACCAGTTCCCGTTCTCTGCTATGCCACTGCCATTGTGCTTTTCCCAATCTTTAGAGGCCAAAGGAACAAATACTGTTGTGAACAACAGAGGTGGATGAGTGTCACCTCCTGAAGGTGTCAGGACAGCTTCCCATTAGTTGTGCATGAGGCAGGGCCTTTAGATGCCAACCACAGACAGATGTCCTCCAGAGCAGCCACTGTCCTGGAGAAGTGACAGCAATGGACTAATCCAGAAAGACAGGGGTGTACAGGATTGCAGGTAGAAAAACGAAGCAATAATGTAAAGGCAGAAATTTCAATATGTGGTCTACCCATTGTAAGTCTTAGAGGGAAAATACTAAAACAGGGTCAGAAAACAAGTCAGAAAACATGCAGAGAAAAATTATTTTTCCTCTTTGTGGCCTGTGAATGCACACTGAATGCATGAGATTTGCCATTGAAACTGATTTGCTGGATAATTTCTATGAAGCATTTTCAGTGTGTGTAAGCTTTGCCTTGAATATTCAGTGCCCTCTTTGTTTTGTTGATACATCAGCATATGTTTCTTCTCTCTGGTTGGGTGGGCACTAATCCAGAGAATCAGATTTCCAATTAAAAATAAGGCATGTCTTTTATGTGAATGCAATTTTTCATAATTTGTCTTTCCCTTCAAGCATCCTGCCAGCAAACTCATTTGCTAGGGGATTCACGGACAGCTGGAGTAGCAAAACATCGAAACAGTCTTGGGAGCATTGAGATGACTAAGCTGGGGTTCCCAGTATGCCTATGCTCATCCAGCCTTAGCATCCCACTCTGGCACAGGTGGGATTACTGACTTCAGCTGGCCAGAGGGCAGCCAGGGCATGGGGCTGTTGATGGAGCAGCCTGTGGCCACACAGAAAAGCCAGGCTGAGGACCTAGACCTAGAAAACAAGCATCTATGCTACCTGACTGCCTCTACATCCTTCTTCCATTACAAGTAGATCATGGCCAGGCTGTGGAAGGGAAAATCAAGGATTGCTGTACCAGGGAGATCAGGTTCATGCCCTGGTGTGCACAGGATCAGGCAGGCAGGCAAACCTCCAGCATCTCACCCTGCAGGACTGCAGTGACTGACCTTGCAGGACTGCAGTGACAGGGAGGGCAGGAAACCCGAGCCACTGCCACTTACTCAGCATGGCTAACCAAGAACCTCAGGATGGGAAAAAACTCATCAACAGCCTGCACTGAGCTCAGCACACACCCTGGCAGTTTTGGCACCACAGGGCATGGTGACCTCTCCATTTCTGTGATGTGTGTGCATGGGAGAACAGGCACACCATGGGCCATCTGTCCCCAAGGGGTATGAGCACAGAGGGGATGGGACCAGAGACACAGCCCTCCAAAACTCCACAGAGGTACAAGGCATTCCTCCCTGGCTCTCCCTTTAACCTTCCCTCTTAAGATTAATGGCCTTGAGGTCCAAAAAGCAAAGAGAGGATCTGGCTGCTCATGGTCTGTGAGGTGAGCACCTGTGGGGCAGCAGCCTCCCCAGGCAAGGCTCACTGACATTGATGTGAGTGCTGTGCCCACACCCTCTCAGACAACCCACCAGCAGAACACCCCATCCTATCACCAGCAGGACATGGGACATAGACCAGCCTGTTCTGTTAGCCTGTTGCAAATTAGATGCATCTTTCAAACAAGGAGAACCATACCACAAGCAGCAGCATGACTTGTGGGCTATGGAGGCTGGGGTTAGTAAGGTTTGGAGGCAAAGGACCACTCTGCAGCAACAGATGACCCCTATCAGGTAAAAAACACCTGCTCAAATATTAGTTTTGTCATTGCCAATGAAGATATGGTCACTCAGAGAGGTCATGAGGACTCATGTTTCATTGATCCTACTCCAGCTCCCACACACACCCACCACTGAATGAGAAAATTAATATGAGTGCATGACTGCTTAAAAAAAAAACTGCTAAAAAATGGTATAAACTTCATCTTCCCTACCAGTAAGTTCTGGCACTGCTCTCTCACTGAGGAGTACAAAGCCAGGCTCACTGCCAGCCAGGGCAGGAAGAGCACAACCCATGAGCCCACCCAGGCCCTGGGGATGCAAACCCCACAGTGCTTCCCCTCAGTGGTGAGCCTGCCTTTGGCACTGCTGCTCCTACCCCCAGTGCTTCACCATTCCCAACCTGCCTTGCCAACACTGCTCACCTAATAATGTAACCCACTAGAAAGCTGAGACTGACTCCATTTTGGGGAGCTAAGAAGTTTATCTGCGCTCAGGATTGGCAGGCTGCCACTGTCTTCTGGAAACCCTGTGCAGGGTCATGCTGCCCCAGGGACTCACCTGTAACCAATACATACCCCTCCCCTGCTGTGTGTCCCTGTGGTGGCTGCCACATCACCCACAGCTCCCTGCCCTCCCCTTCTTCCCCAGCATCACCACACAGAGCAGGTTTTTGGCACTTGCACAGACTAAATTCCATGAAGTTTTTGAACGATAAGGCATCCCAGTACCCCCTGGGACTCTCTGCAGGACAATGGTTGTGGCCTTCCAAACAGCCACCTGCATAAGCCCCTTCTCCTGCCAGTATGCTGTGGACTGAGCAGGCCAACATTGACTTGCTGCAGTGTTCCTTGGCAGAATAAAGCCAAATCCCAGGTAATGGAGAGCAAACAGTGCTTACAATGAGATCTACAGCCAGGGAGATTTGTTTGGGCCAGTGCGTGGGAGTTGCTGTGCAGAGAGCAGCTCTTCTCCAGCCTCCTCCACACATGTGCGAGCCAGCAGCTGCTGGAGCCAGCACACTGAGCCTGGGAAGGAAGAATCGGAGCGGAATTTATTTATTCCACCCCCAGCCATTTTTGCCACATTTGACTAAGCTGCCAGTGCAGGTTGGCTCTAACCCATGTTTGGTTTGCATTTCACTCTCCCGCTGTGCACACAGCCCCATACACCACATTTTGTGTGTGCAGTGCACCAAGCAAACGTGAGCTAATGGGGCTGCAAGCTCCCCAGAGTATCATGCACCCTTGTCCTCTGATAAAACTTAAATCAACACCCTTCAGCACAAAGGATTACCTGGACCAGGACCAACCCAAGCAGAGAGCAGGGTGCTGCTAGGCTGCTGGTAGGTGATGGCTGGGAGCAGAGAGAAAGGAAAGGGGCCTTAAAATAAAGATGGGAATAGACTTTTTTTAGACCTTGTAGTGACATAATTTTAAACTAAAAGAAGGTAGATTCAGACTAGATATAAGAAAGAAATTTTCTAAGTTGAGGATGGTGAAACATTGCCACAAGTTGCAGACGCCCCAACCCTGGAAACATTCAAGGTCAGGCTGGACAGGGCCATGGGCAAACTCATCAAATTAAATATGTCCATGCTCATTGCAGGGGCATTGGGCTAGAAAACATTTAAAGGTCCTTTTCAACCCAAACTTTTGTATGATACTATGACAAAGCCAGGGTTAACTTCAAGGAATGGAGACCCAGGTAGCTCACATGTGGGAAAGGGGCTACCTATACACATGCATACACACACATCCATTCAAAAAACAGTATTTCAGGAAAACAGTAAAGAGACACCCTGGTGCCATCAGACCCCCTGGTCCAAGCTGGGCTGCTGCATGCTCTTCACAGTCCCCAGAGCAACCCCTGCACTTGCAATTAATTAACGATGATACATGCAGATGAGAACAACTCTCAGCCCCTGCTGCCTATGTGACTGAGGGACATGGCAGCAGCTGGACCAAGGGAAGGGCTTGAACTTCCCTGCAAAGGATATTTCGGGGCTCCTTATTGCCTGCCAGCTCCATGACCACAGCATATGCCCTTAAGCACAGCCTGCTTTGCAGAGGGAGCTCCCATTTGGCACTGAAGACCAAGGAAGACACCTCTCAGCAAGGCTGCAGCTGTGGTGGGATGTCAGGCAATTACAGCCAGTTTGCTTCTTCTCCCACCCAGGTTACAGTGCTCACACAGGATTTTAAGGTCTTTGTGAAGAAAAGTGCCACCTTCACTGGGAAAAACACTCCCTTGTGGAAATCTGTACAGAAACCAGAAGTAGCTGTGCCTTGGTCAGGGCCCAAACCGAAGCTGACACCGTGAGTCACAGGCATCTTTCACAATGCCACAAGGTGCTAGGTGCACTTTGGTTCCTGGAGACGGAACAAGACAGGATGGAAACAGGGACAAGGCAACTCTTTCTTCCCCACTTTCTTTTCTTTCCAGTCCCTTCCACTGTTTGGGGAGCATGTAGCTGAGGGAGGTTTATCTGATGCCTTTTATAAAGCAACCTGCTGCAGAGACTGTTAGCCATGGGAGGAGCCAGCCTAGCTGGAGCCATCATGAGGAAACTCTACCTGAGGAAAGAGAGAAGGAGACTGGCAAGGAGAGGAGTTGAGCTGTGCATGGAAGGGATGCAGACTGGGAAGCCCAGCATCACACTGTTTGAGCCAGGCAATTCTGGTGGCTTGGCATCCCAGTGTCCTGCCTGGCCAGGACAGCATAACACACCTGGGGATGTCAGGGACTTCACCGTTGAGTTGGTGGAGAAAGGAGGGACATTTCAAGCCCCTGTGCAGCAGCTCTCAGCTGCTGAGCTCCAGCCAGCCCTCCTCACGGCTGATGCCCATCAGCCTGCTGTGCAGTGTGAGCACACATGGCAGGCTACCAGGGGCCCAGTACTCATGCTGCTGGGCACAGATCTGCTCTGTTCCAGCCTGCTGCTTCCTGTCAGGAACTTGGGAGCACCCTCCCACCGAGCACCCTCATCCCACACCTTCCTAGGGGCCAATGGGCAGTGCTATGGTTATCCTGTTGATCCCCTTCTCCTGGGTCCAGACGTGCACTGCTCTGGAGCCTGGCTGCCACCTACCTCTCCATCCTTCACCCCTGCCCATCTTCAAGCAGTCACAACATCCTCCACAGCTGACTGCTGTAGAAGCAAAGAAACGTTCCTGCCCTGCCCAGCTCCCCTCTCTGCAAGCACAGAAACTTCTTCCTGAGAGCAGTGGATTACAACACTACACACACATGTGCACGCACACACACACACACAAAATATTATTTTAGAGCATCTAAAATCTAGAGCAGAGCTAGAACATTTCTATTGACTGTACTTGGTGCCAAGAGCAGAGTGAGGGCTGGACTGCAACAGGAGCCCACAAGCATAATCACTCACCAATCCTGGCCTTGACAAGGCTTTCCTCCCACCTCTGCCCAGCTTCCAAGCAGACTTGGGTGACACCATATGACTGGGATGAATCACACTGCCCTGGGAGCATGGGAACTGGCAGCAGTGGGTTGCACATGTGGGGATGGCCCCAGCAGCTGCCAGTCACATCCAGCCATGCTCGTTGCATCCAACTGTGCCAGAGGGATTAGCACTCAGCACACTGGTTTGAGTCAATAGTGCATCAAAGGGAAGGGAAAGCTTTTGATGGCGTACACCATGCAGGGCAATCCTGGGGCTGCTTTTCACTGGGGAGGTGGAGGGAGCAGGTAGTCTCTCCTCTGGTCGCTGGGGCACTCATCCAGCTGTCTCTGCAGCCCACACAGCTTTTGGGGGAGATGAGAGGAAAACTGCTGCTGCAGCCAGGAAGGAAGGCAGCTCTCCCAGGCACATGTGGAGCTGCAGACATGTGGCTCTGCAAAGCATGACTGTTTCAACCTCCTTCCGAAACAGATACTCATGTATGGTGACAAGACTTGCCCCCAACATTTGCATCATCCCCGGGAATTCCCCTTGCCCACAACACCCAAGCACAGCTACAGTCATGTACCTGCTGCAGGGCACAGCAGACCCCAGCAGGCAGCCCACCACACCCACCAGCCTGCTCTCATCTCCTCCAAAGAAAGGATTTGGGGAGTCAAATGGCCCTGGAGCACCAGAGACAAGAAGGAAATCATTGGACTTTTGGGAAAAGAACTGGGGTTCATGATCCGCACCCCCCCCTCATTCCGAACCCCCAATCCAAACCCTAACCCCAAGCTATCACAGGCAGGTGGCCCAGCACAAGGGAGGAATGGGACACAGATGGTCAGCAAACAGACTCTGTTGTGCCAGTGCTGCAGGCTGGCACTGTCTGCACCCACTGCGCTGCTGTCCTGCCCCATTCTGCCTATACCCACGGGCCAGCAGCTGCCAACACCGGCGCAGGGGGCGTCGGGAGCGATGGAGAAAACCACAAGAATTTTTTTTTCCCTTCAGGCAGAGAAGGAAGTGTCACATCTGGACATGTACAGCAGCCAGGCTGGGAAAGGGACAAGGCACTGGGAGAAGAGAAGCCGTGGGCTGGGAGGCACAGCATCGCCCACAGGATGTGAGACAGATGGCAGATTTGGCAGCGGGGTGGTCACAGAGCGACCTGCAAGCTTTTTCTGCTGCAAGGGCACACAACACAACACTGCGTAGGGGCTGCCAGCCCAGCCTGGCAGGTTTGCTGGGGGGGTTGCATCCTTTCAAACACACTGCATCCAAAAGGCTGCATCAGAGATGCTTCATGCAATTCAACCTTGGAAAAAGACTGTCTAGGATCAGGGGGAAAATGGGAGGGAAGCAGAGAGATTGTCCCTGGCTTCTCTTCACAAGCCTACCTTCCCTGCACAGGGCCACACAGGGAGCTCAGGGAAGGGCTGGCAGCCCTTGTGCTGCTAGATGCCCCATATTTGCCCACTCTGCCAGAAGCACGGGGTCCTCAGACAGCCACTCCCTGCCCTCCACATAAACACTGCTCAAGTGGAACAGAAAAGACTGGGAAATTAAACACAAGACACTGTAGAAGATGGCTGCAAAACGAACCTTCCCACGTTCACATATCCTTGTCCTTCCAGGGCAGCTTGGGTACAGCAGAGGCAGCACTAACAATACAGATGGCTGATGATATCTGGGGACCCAGTGTCAGCAGGATGTTATCTCTCTCTGATCCCACACCCCCCCCACCCACCCTGCAGGGATCAATGTCCCAGCAAGAGCCACTGCAAGCCTCTCCACAGCCCAGCAGCTACTGAAGCCTTACCTCAATTAGAAGGAATCAGACAGGCTCTGTGTCCACTTTAGAAGAGATGTTTTGGGATGCAGCATTGATATGGAGGTGCTTGTGGAATGGCTGGGTATCCTGGCCCAGTCCCAGACCAGGCTCCTGCTTTATGCTTCTCATTTCCTACATCCCAATGTTCTCATTTCCTGCATCCCCACCCAGTACATCCCAAATTGCCACTGTGTCCTGTGGCTCTGCACTGAGCACCCTGAGAACCTGATCCCAACATTTGGCCTCTGCAGCACCAGCAAGTCACTTACTAAATGAGTGAGGGTCTCCATCTCCTCATGCACTGTGTGACTGACGTAAGAGGCAGTTTGGTGCTCACTGTGCTTCATGGCTGCTGTCCCTGCTCTGGGAAGCATCTCTCCACCTGGAAACACCTCCAGCCAGTTTGGGAAAACACAAGGTGTGAATGTATGAGACCTCAGCACAGCTGCCACCTCCCAGACTGGCTCCCTGGGGCAGCCAGCACTTCCAGTAAAGCACGGACACATCCTGCAGTGAAATACTCCTCTGCTTCGCTATTGGCAGCAGCACACCTGCGCTCACTAGAGACAAAAATCTGTACAACCACAGATGTTATGGAGGTTCTGGCTTGTCCCAACATCCTGGTGCCAGCCACATCTCTGGGAGGGTGAGCAGAACAGGCAGCCCAGAGTGGTGGGCACTAACATTTATAAGTGAAGCTGAATCCCACACTGTTGCTTTTTCCCTGGGGATACACCGATACCTGCAGGACACACTGGTCTCCAAACCCTGCCCAGCTACTTTCCATGCTTCTCCTGGCAGCACAGCTCCATCACAGAGCACATGAATGTCGTGCTGGAGGGAGGGGACCAAAGAGTAACAAAAGCCAGGTGTGAGGAGCCACAGGAGGACGCTGGAAAGGCTCTTCCTAATGCTCACCATGTCATGGAGAGAGCCAGTGTTAAATGAGCTGCAGGACCAGACTGAACCCGAGAGCTCCCATAGCAGTGCTGCTATGCAGAGCACCAGGCTGGCCACACACAGGACATGGCCACAGAACCCATCTACCCAGCTCAGCTCTGTTCAGCTGAGGGGAGATACCTGCTGACACAAATGAGGTGCGCTCTGAGGAACAGAGAGCTTTCCCCAGGGTGTTTGGGAGCACGCCAGCCTGCAGCATTGAGAGCAGGAGTGGAGACAAGGGTCAGCAGAGTCACATGAAATACCTGTGCAGCTCTTCTCCTGCCCCAGGGGATGGAGAGAACACAGCGCTGGCACAGAGGGCTCCCATGGGCAGCTGGGGAGGTGTATGGATACCCCTGAGTACTGCTCCCAGCTTGGACTTCTAAGGCTACGTACGTACAGAAATGTATGTTACCTCCAGGATACCTTCCATAAAACAAAAACAAAACAAACAAAACACAAAACAACAAAAACCAAAACATCCCCCCTAAAAAACAAAACAAACCAAAAAACCACAAAAAAATCCCACCAAAACAGCCCCAAAAAGCAAAAAAACAAGGCCCAAAGAAATGTGGAGTGGCATCTCTGCTGAAACAAACTGCAAATGCCTTTTAAGAGGGCTGGAAATTCACCTTCTCATTATGGAGGGAAAGAAATCCCTGAAGTTTAGCTCTGTGCAGGTACTATCCAGAAAAACAGCTGGTCCTTCAGACACATCTGCCAGGATGAAGGAATCCTGAAACCTGGAGCACACATAAAGCTATAGTCCTCAAAGTCTATATACGTATCTAAGATAAGACCTAGGGCATGGTCATAGTTTCTCTAAGTTTGGTTACTAAAGTTTTCCACAGCTAGCTTTTTCCAGCCCAATGTGTAGGATATCAGAGGACTGTATTAGCGAAGACATTCATCCTCTGACTCCTGAAATGACTGAACAAAACATGAAAGTCTTTAAAATGCACAATTCTCAGGAGGCTACACAGCCACTAACACAATTACTATCAATATTCCCTTTGTTTGGGGTTACTTTGTTCCTTAAAGAAGGAAGAAATTGATGAAATTTCATGGAAGAAAATATAAGAAATTAAAAACCTGGATAAAAGAAAATTAAGCTTGATGAAAACCTCCCAGCAGAAAAATCAAATGAAACTGCTTGATGAGAAGATTAGCGACAGTAATATGAAAGGAAAAAGCAATAAAGAGGACTTGGAACCAGAACAAATAAAAGAATTATGACTCTTGGAAACATACACCTGACTGAAAAGTAATCAGATTTTTCTGAACTAAACACTTTTTAAATTAAAAAGACAGCCACTTTAAAACTGGAAATTCTTAAAACCTACATGATAAGACCTCAGATCCCTCTCATCAGTGAAAAATAAGTCACTAGAAATTTATGCAGTATGTCCTTGCTGCCAGATCTGCTCAGTGGTTGAGAACCTGGAGCTAAAGCCTGATGAACTGCAAAAGTGGCTCTGACAGCAGAAACCTTCTTTGAAAGTAGAGGGGGAAAAATGTTTCCATTAACTTAGAACATGGATTAGTTTAGTAAAAAGTTCTGAAAAATTACTGCAGGTTAATGCAGGAAAGCCTGGTTCCCTTTCAAAGCCTAATGAAGATGAACTGTAAGAGGATAATCTGTATTAGTTCTGAATTCTTAAATGTCAAAAATAATCAGGTTATATCACCAGCTATATTTTGTATCTCCTATAACAAAATTTTGTTCCTATAATATAGTATTATAATAATACAATATAGGATAGCAGCATAGTACTGTTAAATTCATTACATATATAAATAAAGTCTTCATAAAACTATTCTCTTTTCTGGATTCATACGTTTTAAGCAGTTTCATTTAAACAACTAGAAACAACCTTTTAAATGCTCACATTCTGCATTATCAATTGGACTTCACTTTCCATTGAAATACAGATGGACTAAATTTATAATAAATAATTAAGTGATATCTAGTAAGAAATGCATCACTCAACATTCTGTAATGCAAGAAATACAGATATTAAGTATCTCAAAAAACATATGTTAGCTATAAACCCACTCACTTAAGCACAGTGCAGCCTCCTTCTCAGCCCTAAGCATCACATCATGCTCATCACCGAGAAACAACTTGTCCTTAGGAAAAGAGCAGAAGTGTACAAACACAGTGAGACTGAAAACAGGTGCTTAGGTTGTGGCTTTCTCATCATTAACTTAAGTCCTGACTTTAATTCATCCATCCTATTCAGCAGCAGGTCAAGAGCCAAACAAGGCACAGGCCAAGTTTACTCTGAAGTCTGTAAGGTTTGGTTCCTTTTTCTGTCCTCTTTGCCATTATACTTCCACAGTTCTGCCCTCCCTGAGAAAAGCAGCCCAGAAACACAATGAATAGTGCATGTCCCAAGTCCTGGCAGTCTCCTAGTCTTGTAGAGACCTCCAGAATGCTGCTTGCAGACAAAGGGAAGCAAGGCAAACTTCAGCTTCTGATCATTTCTCTAATGCTGCCTTGGGGATTACCCCATGGTGACTGAATTTGTCAGAAGACAGGAAAAATAACCTCAGAAGCACAGAGGCTGAAGGGAAGTCCTGTAGTCCCACCTTCCTTCTCAAAGTAGTGTCAGCTAGAATAGGTTCCTCAGGGCTGTGTCCAGGCAGGTTTTGAATATCTCAAAGTATGAACATTCTACTCCAAACCACAGCTGTGCCAAGAAGACCATCCCAATCTGCTGTTGGAACCAGATTCTCCAGCCAGGTGCGTCCCAAGCCCCACATTACTAGAGGCTGTCCCAATGCTGGCTGGGATCCTAGCTGCACAGGTGCCTGTGGTCCATGGCCAGCCACTTCCACGCCTCAAGAGTCACCCCCCAGCTTGCCAGCCCTCACACCGTTTCAGCACCTCAGCCTGTGCCACTTCCGTGCTGTGCCACCTTAGTGTGGACCACCCTGCTGCATGGGTAGCACAGCAAGAGGATTCCTCTAACAGGGTCGCCTTGGCTTGGCCAGTACAGAGGCCCCAGACCTTGACTCAGGATACCACAGGCTCACTTTGGCAGCAGCTGGGAGCCGCTCCCCAGCTACATTTCCGAAACTTGTTTCCCCTAAGTCCCGCACACTCAGCTTCTCTGAATTTTGGTGTCCCCTTGCCCACCCAACACAGCACGTTAAGGGGCTCATTGTCAATTGTCTCATTGACAATGAGTGGCACCTCCTGCCACCAACTCCCAGCTAATTACAAAGTGTTCTCCAACGCAGCAGGGCCACAGCACTTTCCTATCTCTGGTAGGGGAACTCAAAATTACATGATGACATATTCTTCCACCTCTCACAAGCTACCTTTTAACACTTGGGGGTGCAGTGGAGCTTGTCTTTGTTCAGATCCTGTCCTCGTCTGTTCAGCCACAAATCTGCGGATTACAAGACACAAGGAAGGCAGTGGTGCTGGGGAGTGGGCAATCAGGTCACCCGAAGTTTTCACATGCTCCCACTGAACAGGAGCACTGAATCTCTCTGCTCCGGTACTCCATTTTAAATACATCTTTATTTAAGATCAAGCTATGACTGCAAGGAGCCCCTCCTTGGTCAAAATGGTAACCCCAGCTTCTCATGGGGATTCATCACTGATTCCAGTATTGAAATGTTTCTATACAATGGTGTTCATGCTCCTCAGAGGCTGGACAACATTGTGTTAGGTAAGGGTGACACAGGGATCAGGGCAGCAGGCTGGGAGAAGTAAGTCTGTGCCCCCCTCCCAAGCAGAGAGATCCAGGGGACTTGCCGTGCCCTTTCTCACCCATTAACCAGCAACAATAGTGCCCCGGGTGATGGGAAGGGCTGTGCACCGCTCTGTCTGTCCCATTGTTGCAGTAATATTGCGAGCAAACTGCTGACATTGTCCCCACCTAATAACAAGGTGTGATCCCATTCTAATTACCAGTCTCAGACACATTTGAAGCAGTAACTTCAAACAGCCGTGAAAGGATATTTTGGCACCTTAAAGTGCAGGTACATGCCAAGCGGGATCTTTTAAAGATCTAAGTTCTCTTGTAACAGCTGGTTAGGGACTGAATGTGCTCAAGCCATGGCTGAAGGAAATGAGGACTGGAGCTGCTTCTCCTGAAATAATCTCAAAGCAAACCTGCTTTTGCTCTGAGCACAGCTCATCAACAATTCAGTGTTTTCTTCAAACTTGGGGCTAAGTACACAAAATATATTTACAGCAGCTAAAGTAAGTAAGAAACACAGGAGTGACAACAGTAGAAGGCTTTGGTGTTTGTAAGACTCGTGGAGGAGTCAGCATTTGCACAGCACACTGATGTTTGCCAAGGAGTTTAGGTGATTGATTAGTTTAATATCAATTGAATTCACTTGTGGGTGTTACAAACATTTCTCCCTCTTTGTGTTTTCAGAAAGCTCTCGAAGTCTCTTAAGATGAGAGTATTTCCTGCAAGGAATATTTTAAAAGCAGAGACATCCTTTTACAATTCTGCAGATGCAGGCTCTTACGCTGTGCTGAAATCTACCTTATGTCCCCATGGGCCAGAAGTCTCTTCTGCATGCAAGGAGGACAGTATTTACTGGCAAGGGTCTACACACACCCCTGATCTGCATCCCCAGCAAGCACCGCTATTTCTTCCCTGCACAGGACCACCCAGGCTTACCATTAGCAGCAGCCACCAAACCAGAGATGAAATAGTTAACCTCAGGGAAAGCTTTGAAGAGGAGAGTCATTACAGAGCAATTCAAATGTTATCATGTAAAAAAATAAAAAAAAAATAGAAAATAGAGCTGAAAGGCATTGGAATGGAGTGTCAGGAGCCAGCATGGAGCCATGCGAAGAAGGCAGAGGTTTAAGCTCACAGGGAAGCCAGAAAAGCCCATATGTGCTATGGAGTCAGAGGCTGCAGGGGTGCTGGTGGCCTCCCTGCTTTTATTTATTACTTATTTGTTTGCCAGTGGCTCTTTGCCAGGATACTTTCAACAAACGCTTCCTGAAAGAGCTGCTTCTGCCTCCCTCTCCATCTGTTGCCCAGCTTTTGACCACACTTTGCAGAGAAGCAAGGAAGGCAGTGAGGCCAAGGCTCTGGTCTGGTATAAGAGTCACTTTCCTATTTTTCCCCACTTTCTCCCACCTCCCCTCTGAATAAGTACTGCAAACCACTACAAAAGCACCTTTTCTCCCAAATGGCATATTTTATTGTCTCTCTTCTGCTCAGACAGGCAGCCTGACCAGTCCTACAGAATTGTAAATCTCCACATGGGCAAAGTGCTTTCTCATACCTTGTTTCCCCACCCAGTTTTCCCTTCATAAGCTGCTCCCCTGTGAACTCTCTGAAAGGGGCTGCCATGTACATCAGTCCTGGAGATGGTGGCTAAACAGTTAAAAGGAAAAAGATGTTCATGCAGAAATAATATCTGTCAGCCAGACAAAGGTCTCTCTTTCATTCTCCTGGAAAACACTCTGTTCAGAAGGTTTCTGAACAGCAAACTCACTGTACAGCACTGCTGCTGCTAGTGAGGATGGGGAAGCAAGCAAGGAAGAAGGCAGGGCCTTCATCCATGGACAAATCTGGATGAAGTTGTAAAGTGGGGGAGAGAATCTTGGCCAGAGCATTAGATTACCCTGACCTACCAGCCCTCCCAAAATCATCAGTATAACAAAACTGGAGGGAAAAATGGGGAGAGGTTCCCCCTCCTCTTCCCTCCCAGCACAAAGCATATCTAATACCCTCAGGTGTAGCTCCCAGAAGGAGGATCCTGTGGCCAGGATGACGTGGGGACTGAGCACAAGCCATGACACAACACGGCGATGGGGTGACATTTTATGTCACATCACGGGCCAGTGGCGTAGGCCAGTGCATGTGCACTGTGAGAGGACACTGAGGGGCTGGGGCTCACTCCCTCCTTCTGCCATCAACTTGCTCCAGCAGTGCAGGGAAGCCCCTGTGCCTTGCTGGGCCGCAGCCACCCATCAGGCGGGCAGACGCAAGCATTAGTTATAAACACTCTGGTACACGGTCCAAGATGAAGGCGGGCAAACAGTGTCTAAACAGAGCCAAGTACCCAGAAATCTCCCACAACACCGACCCAAACCCGTCCGTGCCTGCCGGCCCCGCAGAAGGGCCCTGGCGAGCTGTCCCAGGGCTGCCCGAGGAGATGCTGCCTTACCCGCCCAGCGAGCATCCCCCGCCGCAGTCGCACCCGGCAGGCGCAGCTCGGCGTGGGCGGGCCGGGCTGAGTCCCACGCACGCTTCCTCCCCACCCCAAGCACCAGGTCGTGCCCCCGGGTCCGCCCTGCACCCCGGGGCACTCCAGTCCCGCTGGCTGGAGCCCCGCTGCCCACCGAGCCCCCGGCCCGCTGCCGCTCCCGCCGAGCCCCGCAGCCCGGCTCCCGTCCTGCCGCCGCCTCCCGCCCCGCACTGACCTGCTGGGGGCCCCGGCCCCGCTCGCTCCGGGCCCTGCGCCCTCCGCCTCCCTCCTCCCCTCCCCGCGCTCGCCTCGGGCTGCTCGGCAGCGGCCCGGGCCCGGCACCGGCAGGGGAAGGGCCCGGGGCCGCCGCCGCCCCGCCCCCCGCCCGCCCCGCTGCGGCGGCGAGGCCGCGGAGCTCGGGCTGCTCCCCCCGCCTCACCGGCGCTGGGCCGGGGCCTGCGCTGCCGGAGCTCCGCGCCCCGCCTGGGGAGCCGCAGCCGCCTCCCGGCCCGCGGCGGGGTCGGGCAGCCCCGGCGCTCTGCCTACCGTGCGGGCCGTGGCATCCGGGAGGGGAGGAGGGGGCGAGGCGGCGGCGCTCGGAGCGGGGAGCGGGCGGGGAGCTGCCGGCAGAACGCCTGGGTGCGGGCTCTGCGCGTCTCAGGCTATTTCTGGGCGTGAGGCTGTGCCCGCCGCATCCGCCGCTCCGAGCAGCTTCGGCGGCGCTCGGGCTCCTCGGGCTGGTCTCCCGGCGTGTGCCCCGGCGACGAGCGGAACCGGCCTCCGGGGCCATCAGCCACGGCGGGGGGCACACGGGGGTCAGTCCCCACCGTGCTAGGGGCAGGTGGCTGCGTACATCTGAGACCTCAACACCGTTTGCAAAACCTCTCCCCTTGATGAAGTGCTGCTCAGATGCTTGGCAGGGGTGGCGGCAGGGGTGGTAGCTAGGAAACTGCCTAAGAATCTTGTTCCTGCAGAAGGTCTCTGCCTTTATCAGGAATGACCAGCAGGACACAGAGGAGCCTGACCCACCAAGTGCAAAGGGGCACCGAAAGCCTTGTTTTCCATAAGCATCCCAGCCTGCTCCCCGTTTCTCCAATCCGTGAGAATGCAGGCAATGCACTCTGTGCTGGAGAAACCCCTGGCCGCACCTTCAGGGCTGCAATACCGGATGTCTGGCACAGCCAGCACTGTTCCCAAGTGATGGTCATAGACACATCTGCAGGTGGGCCACCAGGGAACAGTCACTAGAATGTGACTGAAATCTCTCCGATATGCCAAGAGCTTCATTGTTCCCACCTCGTATGGGGGACCTGGGGTCCCACATCTATGACTTCTCCAGATGCTGAGTAAATAGTGCTGTTCTGCAGCATCCTCTGAAGGCTTGTTTTGGTTCATTTCATCTATTTTGGGCTGAAGAAGCACAGTCCAGTGGTTAAACTCCACCCATTTAAGTAAAGGACCTCACAAGCACAGCTATGAAAATCATGAGAAACATCAGGGAATGAACATAATATAACAGCTGCTAGCAAAGAATCTTTATTCATACTGCTAGTGGAAATGGCTGGCACAGCACACACATCTTGAGGAAGCAAGGGGTGAAAGCCCAGTGTCCCCTATAGTGTCTTTCTTTTTTTAGGTTCTCCAGAGAGGTAGCTCTCAGCTGACTTCTGGTCTCCTGGAGCATGGTGCAGAGAACAGGTTGGCTACAACATGATGTCTTTTGATAAAACTTCTGTTTCATGTAAATGAGTCTCATATAAATGAGATCTTTATCTCCAACAAGGAGTTACCATAGCCCAAACAACACATGCCTAAAACTTTAGGGAACAGCTGGATGAAAAAAATATTTCCAAATCTCTTTCACTGCTGTCTTCTTTAGCCATATGTATGATGAGCAGAAGCCACACAGCTTGCCCTCTCCCTCCAGACCAAACCAAGCCAATGCCAGTCCTACAGCACCACTGAGGCTTGGAGACCTTGACTGCTGCCACGCATCAGGGGACACCCTCTACCTCAGGAGACAGCACAGACAACCGTGCCAGCTTAGCAATGGGAGCTTGTGGGAGAAAAAAATCCATGGGGATTTTCTAAAATGCCTCATGACTGAGATCTGACACTGGGTCCCCAATATTTGATCCCCTACTTCTGAGCAAGTAAAGACTGCTTTTCATAAGCCATGGCTTCTCTGACTTCCTGAACTGGCAGCCAACATGTTTGATCACTTAAATTGGAAAACACTGCTGGGAAATGTTGACTTCTGAGCAGATCTGGCAACCTTGCTGCTGCTGAGCTGCCCCAGTCCCGAAGGAACACCCTCTCCCCTTCCTTTGGCCTGCCAAGACATCAGGGATCACACGAAGCCGGGCAAACCGAGCTTGTGTGTAAGTAATTTCCTGGAGATACTTGTTTCTTCCTGCCTTTGGCCCAGACGGTGCCTAGCTGGAATGGAACGGAATGGAACGGAACGGAACGGAACGGAACGGAATGGAATGGAATGGAATGGAATGGAATTGAATGGAATGGAATTGAATGGAATGGAGTAGAATAGAATAGAATAGAATAGAATAGAATAGAATAGAATAGAATAGAATAGAATAGAATAGAATAGAATAGAATAGAATAGAATANTAGAATAGAATAGAATAGAATAGAATAGAATAGAATAGAATAGAATAGAATAGAATAGAATAGAATAGAATAGAATAGAATAGAATAGAATAGAGTAAGAGTAAGAATAAGAATAAGAATAAGAATAAGAATAATAAAAAAGGAAATACAGAGCAGCTCCAAAAGGGAGGAAAACACCTTCATTTTCTACTATGTACTGGGCCTCAGTGACCATGCTTTTGGCCCAAGAAGAGCCTTACAGATGCGGTCTCACAAGGGCTCAGGCATCCCATGGTTTTTAGGTCCTCACATGCCTGAGAAGCATGAGCAGTCTGTGGCTCAGCTCCAGCTCTGTGTTCAAAGGAGCACAATACCTCCTTCCTGCGTCGCTTATAACCCTGCAGCAGTGCAGGAGAGACATGGAGTTGCATCCAGAGGCAGCAGGAAGATGAGACACAGAGAGATGCTTGGCAGCTGTGACTGTAGAACTGCATCCTGCTATCTGTATGAATCTCCCAATTGTAATTCCTCTTTTCCATCATTTATGGCTTTAATATTTACACTGAATTTCTCCAGGCAGACTGAGGGATTCAGGCTGAATTTGTCTAGACACATTTGAGCAAGATGGTGTAACTGTTCCTGAGAATGGCATCTGTGGGTATTGTGTCTGTTTTTTAAAAAGGCTGTTGGTTTACCCTTGGGCAGCACCAGTCTCTGAGCTTCAGAGCCAAAGGTGTGGCCTTTAGCTGGAGATGTGCCTTTGAATACCCCCATGGAGCTGATGATTGTGAAACTGGAAAACTACAGTTTGTTCAGACCAACAGCAAACTTGAAGGGTCAGGAAATGAAAACACCCTTTAGTCCTTGATCCCTGCACCTGGAGCCAGCTAGACCGTGTTTGTATCCCTGGCTGACAGCCCAGCTTGGCATGGCACATGGCACTGCCAGGATATCCCCATGCTGGCTGCTCCCCACCAGGATCAGTGGGCCAGCTGGAGTGTGGTGAGCACAGCACACGAGCCTGTGGCAAATGGTTTCCTGCAGGCAAACTTCAAAGAGAGCCCTGACCTCTCTGTGCAGGGGTGGGAGCCAGTGCAGGTCTCCATGGGGCTCTGCAGCATGGGCAGGCCTGGATACAGAACCTGGGAAGCTTAAAATGGGCAAAAGAGCAAAATGGCATAGCACAGCCCTGCATGTGGTCCTGGACTTTGTTGTCTGCAAATTGCTTCTGGGGCAGAATTACTTATTTCCTTGGAGGGCTGATAGAACCATCACATTATTTTCCTGCTGCAAAAGAAGGAATTAATTTCTTCTCATCCCTGGACAAGTGGGGGATTACCCCCTGGGAAGAGATGGAAGCTCACACTTGCAGAGGTCAGAGCTGGTTGGATTCCTCCTGGCACGGCACTGCAGCCCTGCTGTTTCCACTCCAGCCCCGGCATTCCTTCGATCTGGGCTCCGGGGCTGCGGGCGGACACCCGGGACACGGAGTGCGGGCAGTTCAGACTCGCTGGACGGGGGTGGTGAAACCCGGGCCCCTCGCAGGGCTGGCTCTCCCCAGACCTGCCGGCCTTTCCTAGCGCTGCCTGCCTCCTTCCCGGAATATCTCCTGCCTGCCGTAACTAAGGAAACGGAGCTCCTGTCGGCAGTAGCTCCTCGCGGTGCGCACATCGGAGGGCGGGGGAGCTGCGGTACCACCCCGGGCTGAGGCAGGGAACGCCGGGCTGCCCCACAGCCCGCTCCCAGAGCCCGAATGAGAGGCAGCACCTCCCCACACACCCCCTGACATCGGGCAGAGGCGGCTGCCGCTCAGCCGCAGCCCCTGCGCCCGGGAGGGCTCCGTGCCCTCCACTGGGGGCTGCCTGGAGGAGACCCCCGGCCCCAAGCAAGGCGCTTCTCCCTTCCCGCAGGAGACCATGGGACTTAGGCCGTGCAAAAGCTAGAAGAGCTGCAGCAGAGGCTGAGCCACCATCACACCAGACACCTCAGTTCCGTTAATTAAAAAAGTTAATTTCTTAATTTTCAAGTGCTTACCCCGGACCTTCTCAGGGCTCTCTGAAGGCAGCTTGCCGTTGGGAATAGCTGAGAAACTGGGGCCGCGGCTACTACACTGGGAAATCGTCTCTCCCCCATGCCAGCTCCCTCGTGGTTTGGTGTCTGCATGTTTATAATTTCAAATCTGCTTCAAAAGTCACCCACCACCCAGGCTGTGTGACCATGCACTAATCAGTTGCATTAAAATATGCTAATTGGCTCTTCCCAATTGCCAGTCAGGTGGGACAGTGTAGTTCAGTTCTTGCAGGCACAGGATTTCTCTGATTCTGTATCTCTGTTCTTTGGCTGTCCTGGGTAAGATATTCCCATGGTGCTGCCCAGACACCACCAGCGCTGCTCCAAAACACACCATAGCTGGGCCCTCAGCACAGGCAGCTCAAGTTGTCCAAGTCCCCAGTGCAGCCTAAACTCAACACTCTCATCTTCACAAATACCATCCCCAGCCCTCCTGGCTGTCAGCCACTGCCTGCAGCCACATCTCTGTGGATGCTCTCATCTGTGGATGCTCCTGCATCACCACAAGCAAATGGTGCAGCTTCTTGCTTGGGACTTTCCTCTCTTCACCCCAGCATCCAGCCACCAATCAAATGTTCCTCCACTTTACCCTACCCTGATACTACTTGTTACTACCATAGCAACATGGAACACTTCACTGACCTCCTTGAAGAAGAACCCAGTGGAGAGCTAAACATTTGGGCTTGCACTTGATAGCCCCAATCCAGTTTTTGTGCATCAAACATGCTTGCATTATTCTGCAACTAGGTAGTCACACTTCCCCAGAGGTCAGCCCTCTGCTCACCTACCCTCAATACCAGACATTCTGACGTGGCCCCTCATGTCTGCTCTCAAAGCCTAGGATGTGCTGTGTTACTTCCTTGTGGAGATGGATGCAGAAAGGAGCATGGGTTCATTTACTCTGTGTAAAATACATCTCCCTCTCTTAGACAAATGCGTATGAAAGAAACAAAATAAATACATGGTTATATGGAGCTTGAAATGGAGGTCATGGATCATAGTGAAATGGTTTCTGGCAATCTCAGGAAAATGACCCCTCTGCTTCAAGAGGTGCAACTGATAATTCCTGACGTAGGAGAAAAGATCCAGGCTGAGCACTTGACCTTCTGAAGCAGTAACATTTTTTATGATGTTTTGAGCAATGAAAGACTGATTGCAGATAGACAAGGGAAAAGTGATGATAGTTTTAATGAGAATGACAGTGGATTATAGGGGAAAGATGTAAGCTAGCAGGCTGAGCTGGGAGAGGCAGTGAGGAAGATGCACATCATGTAATGAACCATACTGTTCTGGCCAAATGCGGGGCTCTGCATGCAGGCTGTGTCTCTGCACACATGCCAGCCTTCCTGGGAGCAAACATTCAATGCACTGATGTTCTCCCTGGCTAAAACAGTTGCCAGCAGTGCAGCTAGCTAATGCACAGCGGCACAGCCCTTTGTGAAAGTCATTAACTCTAAATAAACTGTCTCATAAACAAAATATTCCACGAAAACTTCTTTTCTATGTAGCTCATTGGCCCTTTTTCTATGTAAAGAATAGCACTAGAATAAAAAAAAAACAAAACAAAACAAAACAAAAAAAAAAAAAAAAAAACAAAAAAAAAAAAACAAAACAAAAAACCCTCAACCGAAACAAACGAAAAAAACCCCAAACCACCAGCAAAAAGAAAGGGCTGGTTTAGGTCAGAAAACAGGTTTGTGTAGGCTACCATTCTGTTTCTGGAAGGGCTGACAGCAGCCACCTTGAAAAGAGCATAAGAACAGAGCAGGTGGGTTATTCCTTTAGTGTCCTCTCCCATTCACCAGCAAACACATTGTTCTTCAAAGAGATTCAGAAGCATATCAAATGTGGACATCCACAGCACTTTGCAGCAAGATGTTCCCTGGTGAAGCCACACATTGTATGAAGGACACAATGTCTCCTTGTGTCTCTTCTAACACACTGATGAGTTACTTTCACCTATTTCTCTGCCTGGAACACAACGTCAACTTTTGAGCCTAATCGACAACAAAGAACTATTTATTAATTTCCCTGCTCATGCTGCTGGCTTTACCTATGTTTTTACTGTGTGTATAATTTATTACATTCAACTTCATTTATTTTCTGTGAAGGTGGGATGAAAGAATTGGAATTGTTCAGACTAGAGAAGAGGTTTCAGGGAGAGCTTATAGCAACCTTCTTAGTACCAAAAGGCAGTGTACAAGAGAGCTGGAAAGGGGCATGTAGTGATGGGGCAAGGGGCAGTGGCTTCAAGCTGAAAGAAAGTAGGTTTTGATTAAATATTAGGAAGAAATTCTTTACTGTGAGAGTAATGAGGCACTGGCCAAGTTGATCAGGGAAATTGTGGTGGCCCCATCTTTGAAAATGCTCAAGGCCAAGACTGGATGGGGCTTTGACCAATCTGTTATAGTGGAAGATGTCCCTGCTGATGCCAGGACATTGCAACTAGGTGATCTAGAAAGTTCCTACCAAGCCAGACCACTCTGATTCTGTGGTTCTATTCTTTGCGCCTCCCTTCCTTTCTACATGCACTGAATTGAAGGCACCACTCAGTTGGAGATAATATGGAGTTTATCAGGCTGGAGTTACATCTTGCACATGCTGGGAATGCTCAACTGAACTGAAACCAGAAAGGAAATGTGAGTGAATGACAAATGATTTATGACTAATAATGCCATGCCATGACAAGCAGAGTCCTAAAACACTGGTGTTCACTGCTGATCACAGCCCTATATCTGTCTGGTCCCTCACCCACCTTCCCAGGTAGCTCAGCAGCTGGCAGCTCTGCCACTGCTTCAGCAGACCTCCCAGTGCCGCAGGGAGAGCTCCACCGTACTGAGACACGGCAGATGCAGCAGCTCTTTTGCTCTTTGTTGGTGACCAATGAAATATGTGGCATAAAAAACAAGGAAAAAGCACTGCACCTCTCAGGCAAAAGCTCAGAGGAGTCCTGGAACATATTTAGTCGTGTTGCAAAAGAGTATCCCACTGCAGCGGGTAGGATTTATATCCGATGCATCTTTTATCCTCCTGTACTGAGGACTGCAGTCCTCACCAGTGGCAATCTGGGGAGCTGTGGCTGGGGGATGCTGCTCTGCATGTGGGTCCTGCTCGGGAAGAAAGCGCTGCCCTCTCAGGGTTGATGACAGCTGCAGGGCTGGGGGTTCCCCGGAGGAGCTGAAGAGGGAGACAGGGCAGAGATCTCTCTTGGGTGGCGATGGTTGGCTCCCAGCCCACATCCACAAAGGTCCTCGCCCGGGGACACCGCGGGCAGGCCACGCACTCCTCCCCTCCCCTCCGCTCCGCGCACCTTCTTCCTCCGCGCCCTCCTCCCGCAGCTCCCGGCGGCTTCCCGGCGCCATCTGCCGGCCCGGCCCGGCATCCCTGCCACGCCCAGAGCCCATCCGGGCCGATCCGGGCCGGGCCGGGCCGGGCTGTGTCCCTCCGTGTGCCAGCCCATCCCCAGCTCGCTCCTCAGGACGGGACAGGCTCACCTGTCACGAGTGGCTCTGCAGCTCGGAGGTGGCGGAGAGGGGACAGCAGCAGCTGGAAAGCCGGGCAGGGGGCGGCTGCCCGAGGAGGTTTGACGAGGAAGGCCGGCGCCAGAAGGGTGCCTGGGAAGCCAGTGCCCCCGACCCTCTCATCCCGGAGATCACCCCAGCTTCCCGGCTGCATCTTTCTGACCCCAGCCACCCTTGTTCTTTCCAGCTTTCACATCACACAGAAATCCTCTCCATCTTCTCATCTTCATCTCTTCCATTCTTGTTTCCCAGCTCCTTTACATCCTGTCCTCCACATCATGCCAGAATTCTCTCTGCCTGAGCTCTCCACAGGGCTCTTCTTGGCCCTGGTCCCGTTGAACCGCTGAAAGTGGTCCTTGCTGTTCACTATACGTCCACTGCTCCCTCTGCCCCCAGAGCACAAGGTGCCTGCTGCCCCTCCAATTCTATGGGATAGCTCCCTTTCCCAAGCTGAGAGTGAAGCAGATTCTGGCTTCTGCTTCTGGCAGGCATTTTGGAAACCCAGCAACTGGCTGTGCTTACCCCAAATCCACCAGACAGGAATCTGAGAGAAGCAAGTCTGGAGAAAGTCCAAGTCTCACTGCTATGGAACTTCTCCCTTATTCCTCACTTCTTCCTCATTTTTCTGTTTCCTCCCTTAGCTCATCGGTGGGTCTTCAGATGGGTATAATTCACCCTTCTTCTCGCTATTTACACTGTGGATCTTGGTAGTTATGCCCTAGAGTCCTCCTCTGAGGAGAACCACCACTTCTCCAGTGTAGAGCTCTGGTTTTCCTCACTCAGTCACTACCCCTGCAAGGAGGGAGAATATGACTGAAGGTGTTGTCCTACAGGAAACACCACAGTGGCTCTGTAGTCCCTGGGCTACCACTGGCCTTTGGAGGTGCCCAGAAGCTAGGGGGTGAGGAAAATTACCACCTGACACATGCATGCTCTTGCTTCTGGCAGACTCATGTGTAGCTGACCTTGATGCAGTGCCATCAGCTTAACCTTAGTCTTAGTCAAAGCAGTGCTAAGGTCTTCATTTGTTTGACACTGAATACATCTGGTGATTCCTGGAAACTAGCAAACAGCTACCCATTATCAAATCATGGCTTTTTTTTCCTACAGCTGAGAAAAGAAGTAGCATCTCAATTGTGTTTCCTTGGCTCACCAAGAGAGTTGATATCCCAAGAGCAAGGTTTTTCCTTCAGCCTGCCTAGCCCAGAGGTGGTATTGGCCCCAGGGGCCTGGGCTTTGCTCCCAACATTTGTAGGGATAGCTTACCCAGACCCACCCCCACCCTTCTGGTGCAGAGAAAGAGTGGCCTCCCCTGAAAATCCAGGTCACATGGGGGCTGGGAAAAGGTGAGCATGGGGCTGCCTCCAGCCTCCTGAGAAGAGGACATAGTTCTGCCTCTTCTTCTTAAGCAGTATATCGAATTTCTTCTGTTAAAGCAAGCCAGATTGGCTCCAGGAAAAGATGGTGTTCCTCACCAGTGGGGACAGAGAGCTGCTCAGAGGATGCCCTGGCTGGTGATGGTGCTGAACAGGTGTCTAGTTCAGAGCTGCACAGAATGAACCTTGACTAAGAGTGTGGGAATCCACTTCATATGGGCACCTGACTGGCAGAGATAGTGGCCCTTCTTCTGCATCAAATCTGGGGCTTAAGTATGTGCTTGGAAAGTGAAGTGCCTGGACTTAATGTCCTCCTAAATCTGCCACAGTTTGAGCCCAGTGTCTTTCATACCTAAGGATGGGATAGGATGGGATGGGACCATCTCCTTCAGTAAAGCTGGGCAAGCTTATGTGGTGCACATGGGGACAAAGAAAGGCAAGAAGCAATATGGTTTGACTTGGCATTGAGTGACTGAGGGCCTGGTCTCTGCTCCCAGTGCTGTTAGTGCATCTTATGTAAGAGATCATAAATGAAAACTGCAGCCACTGGGATGGCTGGAAATGAAGCAGGCAGAGTCTGGCTCTCTGTGTAGCAACAGTTAAAATCAGTCAGTTAAAATTATTGCCACCTGCAATGTGGCTGGGTGCTGGTCATGTGCAGTACATGTATTACACTGGCTGATAGCTAGCATCCTTGAAGAGCAAAAATAATGTAGGAACTGCTTTTACAGACCCAGTGGAGGGACATCTTGATAGCAGAGGCAGCAGCCATGTGACAGTGGAGAGAGAGATTGCTTCTCCCAGAGCACTGCTGCAGCAGGCAGGAGGATTAATCCAAATCTATTTTCTGGAATTGATTTAACACTGTGTTCGTTTATCTGCAGCTTCTGCTGAAACATTTCATATTTCAGATCTGAATGTTTCCAGGGCTGAAAGGCTTTATTCTCTAGGGAGTAGCAGTTCTACAAGAGAACAACAAGTAGGAGCCCTGGGGAAGCAGCAGAGGGAAAGAATATTTTATCTTTAGTAACTGGTCATTTCCATTTTGGAGGCAGTGAAAGAAGAACCATCTGGTGTGTGCTGAATATTCACTACCTAAACAATGACTTGGTTATGAATATGTGCATGTGTTATTGTTATTTATTATTTATAGGATTCCCTAGGTGTGCTTGACACTTCACAAGCAGAAAGGAAGACCAGGGCTCCTGCATCCTGATGTTCCCAGTATAAATTTGACACAATGCTCAAAGTATCCAACAATGGCAGATGAGGGCTCGACAGGCAGCTGAGGGTGAGAAGGAAGATGAGAGACCCGTGAAAAAGGGAAGTGCACAATTTCTGGAGCAGTAGCTGCTTCTACTGACAGAAGATTGCTTTGGATGACTATCCTCACATATTCATGCCTATTAGTTTGGGTTTAATCTTTCCTTGCAAAAAACACCATTTGCATTTATTAGTTAAATTTTCTACTCCTTAAGAGCTCTGTTCCTGCAATGTCCTGCCTGGAAATGATGCAGAATGTCAGGAACCTTGCTCTAATAACTTTCCCTGATAGTCATCTGGGAGTGATGGGTCTGCTCAGTTGGCTTGAGCTTTATGGCTCAGGAGCTCCAAATCAGTCAGCTGAGACAAAAGTTTTAGAGATGTTTTATTGTGTACTTTACCTGATACTCAAAGTATCTTGAAAGCAAGGAGAAGAGTCCCATCAAGTGGCAGCATGACGCCTTGTCAGGATGTATTGTCTGGTACTGAAAACTGCTGGGGATGACGGGAATTCCAGAGCACCCAGACACCTGCAGAGGATGCTCAGAGCTTTGCAGGAACAAAATGCCTGCAGTACTTCCCCTTCTCTTGTTGTTCTTTTACTTTTCACTACTGGAGCTTTTCCACAGGGGGTTTTGCCGCAGCATTCAGCCATTCCTCTGGTGCTGAGACAGGATTATGGGCAGAGTTTGATGAAGGGAGCAGCTGTAGGCACTGGAAGGTAAGAATCTTGAATCTCTTAGGGGAAAAATTCCCACACCATTATGAGGACAGAGCTCAGGGGCATTTGTAATCAGGGCCAGGGGGATGGAAGAGAGAGGGGACCACAGACAGGGACAACAACCCTGGCCTGAGCTTGGGCCCAAGAGTGCCTTCCCTCCCACAACACTCCCTTCCCACCTATCATCAACATTTTCTCTTCCTTCTGTTATGCTCTGACACACTGAAAGTTATCTGACTGCAAAAGTTTGTTTCCTGACATCACCAACAAGCAGCAAATAAGTGAAATGTTGATTTTTGCAACAGCTTTCCTGACACAGCAGGGCACACCATGAATTGTGACTTAGAGCCCTTTTTTCCCACAGATCTGTTGCTCCATTGCATGAGTGGGCTAGAATGGACCAGAGCATCATGAACAATGTGATATTCCAACTCCTTGGAAACGTGTTACCATCTCGTCCCTTGTTAATAAACATCCTCCTCATCAAACCCCTCAGCACAACTGAAGCAGCACAACAGGAAATCTACATCATTTAAAACCCAGCTGCCTAACACCATACAGTCAGTCTGCCTGTCCTTAGTGCTGGATGCTCCTCTCAGGTGCTTGTACAACAGGAACAATACCCCAGGACCCTCTCTCTTTCTTTCAGAGGTTTTCAAACACGTTCCAAGAGGTAGTATTAAAGGGCTTGGATGGCTTCATTTCGGGAAGACATGGTAGCCACCTTCAAGTATGTAAAAGACTGCTGTGAGGAAAGGATTTATCATTCTCTGAATCCGCTGGGATAGAGACACCTTAGACTGCTGCAAGGGAGTGCCACATTATGCATGAAATATTCTGAATGGATAACAAGTAGCTGAATGGATAGCCTGGAGTTGGTGAAGAATCTCCGTCACCTGGGATCTTCAGGACTTTATCAGGCTTTTTTGCTTACCTGCAAAGCACAGGTAATCTTGGAACAAGGGTATGGAAAATTGGGAAAGATGGTTGAGTTGGCATCTGAACGCCATTTCTCACTGTGAGTAGATTTGTGTTTACAGAAGATCAGGTCCTGACAAACTATGTAGTATAACCTAGAACTGAATGAGGAAAGGACTGAGCACCCTTTTGCTGTCAGTATTCATGCCTCCACCTAGGCAGATTTATAGATGGTCAGCATAAAGGCATGCAGCTCAGCCAGATTATATTTATTTTGTTGCTAAACTGAAGACATTAGGCAATCTCTGTTACTTTTCTTGGCCATTCAGATTTACCTAATCAAACAGAAAACTTCTCCAGACATTGTGGGTGTTTAAATTGTGAAGGCTAACTACCCAGAAAAAGAAAAATCAAACCAAACCAAACCAGAAACCACTTCATAAAACTCGTAGTTAAGTAATAATTTAAATCAAGCAGCACCTGGTTTACCACAGAGAGCATTCATTTATTTAAAAATGTCACAGCAAATAGCAGAGGTTAAATGACTTGTTCCAGAGAAAAATCACCATCAGACTGTATCTTGAACAGTGAACTAATGGTGTGGGCTAAGGCAATGCACATTTTGAAATTATACATGATTTGGGATGCAACTTAAAGTGAAACCTTCAAAGGTGTTGGTTGGGCAGGCTGTATCAGAGCATGGCATCGACTGGAACAGCATTTTATTCTGTTTGAAATCTCTGAGCACAAAGAATTAAAAGATCTGGGGATAAAGTTACAAAAACTTCCATTTGCCAGACATTATCAAATATAGCCCAGAGGACTGAATGAGAGGATGGAATCACCAGCTGGCTGACAACTGTATAGATTATGTCAGTGGTTTCCTACCCTGCTTGCTAAAGGGACGTATTGGGAAAGAGTCTATACTAAGATGAGTCCCTGCACACAATTGGCCAGCAGGGAAGAGTGGAGTTGCAACACAGAATCATCAAGGCTGAGGTGAGAGAGGGACTGGCTGTGGTATGCTGTGCTAATTTCTGGACATCTGCACTATAGGTAATGAGAGCAATAAATTGCTCTTTCATGTGTTTCTTATATCCAGCTGCCAAGTTCTTCCAGACAAAGGCAGATAGCATAATCCTTGCTAAACTCAAAAGACAAAAAAACCTTGACACATGAGCAAAGTGATTTTACTTATGGTTGAAAAGCAGAATGGGGAAATACTCCATCTCCTGGGTCACAACCAGACTCGGAAAATAAAAAGGCAGAAAATATTTCTGAGTATCACACACCCAATTTGTCTCAAGATGTTGATTTTACAGCAGGAGAAAACCCAATGTATGCAGTAAATGTTACTTTTTAATGCTTGCTCCAAATTAACTACTGTTCCCATTTTTTTGCTTACTGTGCTGATCTTCTTATTTGCCCATCTCTCTCTTATATACACATGCATATACATAGGTAAATTCATCTCCAGTCAATTTCTCCCCCATCCTGCAAGCAGCTCGTAATATCAACACAAAAGCACTGAAAGAGGATTTTTTTTCTATATTGTAAAACATGAATCCACTAATTTGACAGTGACAAATCATAAGCATCAATGCGCAGGAGCATTTTAATGAGAATGTGGGGAAAAATCTGCCTCACCAATTTTCCATTGAAGTGGAAACAAATC